>NC_081434.1:21804220-21987417 GCF_949786415.1 Peromyscus eremicus | reverse complement strand
TAGTGGGTAGTGCATGTACCATGCAAGCCTGACTACCTGAATTCATATCCTGAGAACCCACATAAACCAAAATGATGTCTTTAACACTTATTTATTCAAAATAGGGTTTCTGCTTTTAAAACATGGTATCCCTAGCTCACACCTAACAATTCCTGTTTGAAACATTTCATGTGCCCTAAGTTCTCTAAGTGAGGTTTAAGTATCCAGGTAAAACTATTTTTGAACTAATGAACATAACGACATTATACGTTCTATATCCTAGTGTCGATATATACAGCACAGTTCTACTCTTTTCCTACTGCGGGCTGGGAGAGGAGGGTCACCAAGAGCTCACATCCCAGCTATTATTCAGCAGTGAATAACAAGAGATACCCTCCGACAAACCAGGTAGAGAGTAAAGACTGATACCCAAGACCTTAGACCTCCATATATGTGCGCTAACACTCAACACACAGACACACACCACATACACATACATACAACATACACAATATATATACAACCCACACCCACATTCAACTCACAGACACATTCAAAACACACGTATAGTCAACACGTACACACACTCAACATACACACTGCACATTCACTAAATACACACATACTGCACACACAACACACACACACACACACACACACACACACACACACACACGCTTGTGCATGCACACACACACGCGCTCACACACACACACACCCCATACAGTGCCAAGACTGATGGTGTGTTTTAACCTCAGTGTTGGTAAGGAAGAGGCAGGAGGATCTGTTAGATTTATGCATCAGCTACTCCAGCATAAATGATGAGCCACAGCCCAATGAGACACCCTGTCTTAAAGCAGGTAAGAGCTGCTCCTGACATGATACCCATATTGCCTTTTTATCTCCACTCACAGACACGTGTACACAACATGCACCCTGGAAAATAAAGGATTGAATATTGAGTAGCTATGTCTCTTCTGGAGAGGGGTGAACATCGTAATATCATTTTCACTCTTCATGTTCTTTTAACCTGCTTTGTCCTACCTTCATTTGAACAGAAAACTCTAACATGGCCTCATCACATTTAAGGCTTTTGAGCTTCTCTAAGTACTGATGGTTTTTGTTTAAGTGAAATTTTTTAAAAATAAAATCAGTTATTCATGTAAGATTCAGGCCTCATGATCTTTCCCCCATCAACTTGGGTGTGTTTGTTGTTGCTGAACATGTTTAGCTTAAAAAAAAAAAATCAGTTCTTTAACTCACATATTTAGTTCTGACTACCATGCAGATTGTTTCTATTTTCACCCAAACTACAGTGTGATACAGATAATTGGGGGATAGCTAATGCTTTTCCTTAGAAAGTAAATATAGATTGTAGGTCTCCTTTCCATACCAGCCCGTAATTAAGCCAGACTAGTAGCTTGTTGAAAGTGGGCATTTCAAAAAGCACTCTGCGTTGATGCTTTCTGGCTCATGTTTACTAAGTAGTTCAGTTATTCAGGAAATACCACATTCAGTTGTCATTCTCAGTGAGGACATCCCAGAAGGAGTGATGCTACAACAATGAGCAGACAAAACGCTTCTATAGACAGGGACTCCACAGGAGGAAACACTCGGTTCATCCCACTCAATTTCAGAATTATTATTATTATTTTTTCACTGAATTTGAGTAAGAAAATTTTCAACAAACTATTTACATTGATATCTTTGATGTGTACCTATAGGACACCACTCTGACTGTATTATAAGCTCATCCTGAAAACAGGATGTAGTTTAAGCCTTTTACTGTAAGACACATTCATCTGTTATCCTCAGCACACCATTTGATGATTTTATATTTATAAACTGGTAGTACATCTTTCAGTCTACAAGATAAAATCTAATGACTCGATTCTATGTAATAGATGTATGAGGTTAAACATACATCAATTCAGGTCACTTAAAGTGCCTAAGATACCCATTATTTTAATGAGCATCTATTAATAACAGTTTGTATTTCTCATGGCACTTATTTCTTTTTGTCCAGTGTTTTATAATCTGTTCTACACATTTTTAGCATCCCTGTTTTTTCCTGTTTGAATGCCTCTTGAAACTCTCACTTCTTTAAATGAGCTGCAGTATTTCTCTTGAGGGACCCTGCAAAACTGTTTTTCTGTTCACACTTCTACTTAATGCTGTCTACAAGGGTAATAACATTTCTTTTGATTAAAACAGACGGACAGTGGATGCAATCATAGTCTCATTATTACATATGCTCTTTGTTGAAACTACCCCCCATGAGTGTTATGAAAAAGCATAGTCATTATTTTGTTTTT
The DNA here is from genome assembly GCF_949786415.1 of Peromyscus eremicus. Classification (NCBI taxonomy): domain Eukaryota; kingdom Metazoa; phylum Chordata; class Mammalia; order Rodentia; family Cricetidae; genus Peromyscus; species Peromyscus eremicus. The sequence continues at coordinate 21,985,123 of NC_081434.1, read as the reverse complement.
TCTTAAAATAAATCTTTTAAATGAATATCCCCTTAGCCTCATATTCATTTTTTTTGATGGGTTAAAAACTTCACTGTGTACTTACTTTTTCATCAAAATGTTACAGTTTTACACTGTAGTATAACTTCCCCCTTTATTTAAATAAGAAAAAATTTCCCCTGACTTGAAAGCTGCCTCCTTTAAGGCCTAGCTTTCATGATACCAGAAGCCAACATAAAACTTCCAAAGGAGAGAAGCAACCAACCCTCCTACCCAGCGATGAGTCCTGTGAACCATGGCCATGACCAGCATGACAGCATAACTCTAAGGCTGCAGTAGAGGCACACACACCATGGTGGGAACCAACAGTTCTCTAATTGCTCTTAAAACCCACCCAATGAGAGAAAAACCACACCTGCTACTGGAAGCCTAATCAACAACCCAGGGCTATTGAAGTAGTAGGTCTGGGAGGAGATATTACTCATCTCCTAGAAATGTCAGAAGCCACATGAATAAAGTCTCATCAAAATGACTATCGGAACACGAGCTGAACCAGGATGGAACCAATAGACTTTCCCAAGTGGATGAGGGCAAAGACCACAAGGCCTCAACCTTGCACAAAAACTACAGGCAGCTAAATAATGCTCAGAGTGGGAGACTCTACTCAAATATAGTTCGTAACTGCAACTATATCATCAATATCTTAAAATTGACATTGCAAAAGCTAAACTCTGGAATTTCCCCCTAAAGCTGACACACCCACAATCTACTCCATCATAGCTTAGGGCAGCTTCATCTTTTCATTTGCTTAGGGAACCTCTTGGAGTTATTCTTGATTCTTATTTCCCTCTCATTGGAATCTCTCAAGTATTTTCCTAGTCCAGATATGTCTTATCACTTTCAGGGTTAAAACCATAGCTAAGTCACCATATGCTTCAATTGACTGTTCGTTTTTTTTAACCTCCCACAATGGACCTGACTTAATCATCTACTCTCAATATGCAAACTAGAGTGTGCTTTTGAAAGTGTTGTTAATTAACCTTTCTTCGTGTTGCATATTTAATATTTTAGCTGTAATGTGGGGAGTTTCTTTACTGGTCCTATCTATTTGGTGCTCTATGAGCTTCTTGTATTTGTATGGGTATGGCCTTCCTTAATTTGCAGGAAGTTTCTTCCGTGAGTCTGTTGAAGATCAGATCTATACCATTGACTGGGGATTCTTTTCCTTCTAAGCTTTATAATTAAAATACTTCATCTTTCATGGCCTCTCAAAGTTTCTGTCTTGCGGGCCGCAAGAATATATCATAGAGATTCAACTGTGTATTAAAGCTGAACTTTGACCAGCCAAGGGTCTGTCAAAAGGGAAAGTCACTTACTATGAATATTTGGTGTTACCCAGCCTTTAATATTTCAACTGTCTTCTGATATGAAATCCGTGTGTGCCCAGACCGATTGGTCAACAGTTCAGCTCCTTAGACCTGCTGAACCTACTAAGTTACAAACTGCCCTGCTGAGCTTAGGAGACAAGCTGGCAAGAGATGCCTAGCTTTGTTTCCTGTGCTAATGAAGCTCAGACCATCCCCTCCCCTTGAGGAGGACTAGTGGTTCTCCAGAACAATTGACTGAGAATAAAAGAGGTTTTTACATGTCAAGGTGAGAGGTAAAACAACATTCCTGAGGAAGTAGGGAACCAGGTGCCCACAGAAAGAAAAGGCAGACATTTTCTGTAGACAGAACAGAATAGCATGGCCACAGAGAAGAGAGGATGACAGAGGTTCCATAGAGGGTAAGCAGATTTCGAGTAGAATTTTCTGAGTGTCAGGAGTAGAGAGTAGCAAGAGATGGAGAAAAAGGACACAGAGGACGAAGATGAAGCTGAAAGCATAGGAGTTTAGTCGTTTGCTGGACTATGAGCTAGGGAACTGGATGGAACTGTAGTTATGGAGACAGGATTTCATCCCAGAGAAATAAAGTAGATGGATATAGAGCTTGTTATGTTTAGAGTTATTCCTGCCTTGAATGCCTGGTGGAAATATAGCTGAATTGATGTAATTTTGTCTTAGAGGAATAAAGTTAACAGACATAAGAACATAGTGTATGTAGATTTTTTTCCCTGATATCCCACGCCAGACATAGCAAAGCCCCCTTGAACCCTGGGGAATCGATATTTCTGCATGTTCATTTTGTGTGTTTTAACATTTCCTTGTAGTTTCTGTTTGTGAGAAACAATCTTCTATTTTTGTCTCCAAGTTTGATGTATCTTCTCCTTGATCTTTTCTATTAGTTAGGCTTTCTCTGACTTTCCTAATTGGGTTATTTTTTGTTTTTATTTCCCTTTTGATTTCATCTTCATTGAAGCCTGAGTTTGCTTCAGTATTTCAATTTCTTTACTGAATTTTGGTTTCAAATTATATATTGCCTTCATTATTTTATTCAACCATGTGTTTGTATTTTCTCAGACATCACTCAGGATTTTATTTTCATTTCCCTTAAGTTCGTTGTCAGTTCTGTTCATTCCTTCTTTACCCTCCTTGAATTCTTTGAATGAGGTTTATTATTACACTTTTAAATTTTGTATCCTGGGGTTCATTTAGGTAATATTTGTCAGAGAATATTTCTAGCATACTAGTGGGATAAGGTACAAAGTAGTGCCCTGGTCTTTCAAACATTTGTGGTTTTGTGGTGTAACTTTGGTGTTTGAAGGTTTTTCATTGGTTGTATATCTAATATGACATTCTAGCCTCCTTCAGGCTCAGTCTATGGAGGAGCTGAACAACAGGAGCTAAGCCTAGGCATGTAGAGAAAGCTGTGTGGGCTTGGTTCTGGGTGTATTCTTTAGGTAAACTGATATACATGCTGTGTGTCTGGAGGTAGCATAAAAAAATGTGGAGTTTGTGAGGGTGGATTCAGTTTTAGGAGCACTCACCAAGAAGACCCTAGTTGGAGCTGTGTGATGAAAGCTTGGCTTAGGAGTGTGGGGAAGGAGTTGGTAGACAGGGTTCTGGGGATTTTACCAGCAAAGCCAGTGTGCAAGCTGTATGCCTGGCACTAGGCCCTGGGGGGTGTGAAGATGGCTGAGTTTGGTTCTGACCAGTTAAAAGAAAAACAAAAAAACAAAAAAACAAAAAACAAAACAAAACAAAAAGCCCAAGCAAAAGGAGTAGAAGTTATGACTTTGGTTTTTTTATCCAAAATATTATAGTGATTATTTGGAGAATAGAAAGTTATGGAAATAGAACAATTTGGTTTACAGGTGCACAAATATCCTAGGCTACCAGGTTGAGAAAAAACAGAAATGAGAGACTGGCAAGGCTCTACAAGATCTCTGTTGAGGGACAGGAGTAGGGACTGGCTAAGAATAAACCATCACACATTTTAAAGATAGCTGCAGCTAACACACAGTAGTTCTGGGAAAATAATGATTCCTAACGTTGACCTGCTGAACCGTCAAAGAAGGATACTGAAACTGGATCTTAAAGACAACTGCAAAGAGAATTGTGGGCAATTGAAATATCATTATAAAAACGCACAAATCCCAAAAGATCCAATCAGGAAAAGAAACATACAAAGTTGAAAGCTTTGGTTCTGAGTAACGAGGGAGGTGAGAATGATATTCAATGCTTTCCAAGCATCATCTCACTTAGTTTTCACAGCATTCAGGTGAGTTAAAACTTATTTTAAACCACTCTTAAGGGAAGAAAACTTAAGCTCAGGGAAGCTAAGTCAATGTTTTATTCATTTAGAACATAAAAGTAAAGGAATATAGTCTTGAGACTGTTTGACATGATTATCAGTACTCTTTTTATTTTATTTTTTATAGTATTTTTATTTTATAATTAATTTAATTTCACATATCAGCCACAGATTCCCCTGTCCTCCCTCCTGCCACTCCCCAGCCCTCCCCCTCAATCCACCCCTACTCCCACCTCCTCCAAGACAAGGTCTCCCCTGAGGAGCCAACCAGCCTGGCAGACTCAGCCAAGGCAGGTCCAGTCTCTTCCTCCCTACACCAAGGCTGAACAAAGTGTCCCAGCATAGGCCCCAGGCTCCAAGGAGCCAGCCCATGCACCAAAGACAGGTCCTGGCTCCACTGCCTGGGGGCTCCCAAACAGTTCAAGCTAATCAATTGTCTCACTTATCCAGAAGGCCTGGTCTAGTTCCATGGGGGCTCCTCAGCCATTGGTTCACAGTTCATGCACTTCCACTAGTTTGGCTATTTGTCCCTGTGCTTTTTCCAACCATGGTCTCAACATCTCTAGCTCATATAATCCCTCCTATCTGGATGACTGGACTCTCGGGGCTCCACCTGGGGCTCGGCCTGTAGATCTCTGCATCTGCTTCTATCAGACACTAGATGAGAGTTCTATCATGACAGCCAGGGTGTTCGGCCATCTGATCACCAGAGCAGGTCAGCTCAGGCACTCTCTCGACCATTTCCAATAGTCTACAGTGGAGGTATCTTTGTGGATTTCTGGGGACCTCTCTAGCACTCTACTTCTTCCTATTCCCCTGGGGTCTTCATTCATCATGGTATCTCCCTCTCTGTTGTCCCACTCTGCTCCTGATCCAGCTGGGATCTCCCTCTCCCCTAAGCTCTCTTTCCCCCTACCCTTGCCCTCCATTACCCCCACCCACCGCCAGTTTGCTCATGTAGATCTCATCTATTTCTCTGTCATTGGGTGATCCTTGTGTCTTTCTTAAGGTCCTCTTTACTAGGTAGCCTTTCTGGAATTGTGAGTCGAAGTCTGGTTATCCTTTGCTTTACATCTAGTATCCACTTATGAGTGAGTACATACCATGTTTGTCTTTCTGAGTCTGGACTACCTCACTCAGGATGATTTTTTTTTTCTTGCCCCATCCATTTGCCTGCAAACCTCATGATGTCATTGTTTTTCTCTGCTGAGTAGTACTCTATTGTGTATACGTACCACATTTTCTTTATCCATTCTTCAGTTGAAGGGCATCTAGGTTGTTTCCAGGTTCTGGCTATTACAAATAATGCTGCTATGAACATAGTTGAGTGTATGTCCTTATGATATGATTAAGCATTCCTTGGGTATATGCCCAAGAGTGGAACAGCTGGGTCTCGAGGGAAGTTGATTCCCAATTTTCTAAGAAAGCACCATATTGATTTCCAAAGTGGCTATACAAGTTTGCATTCCCACCAACAGTGTAGGAGTGTTCCCCTTGCTCCACATCCTCTCCAACATAAGCTGTCTTCAGTGTTTTTTAATCTTAGCCATTCTGACAGATGTAAGATGGTATCTCAGAGTTGTTTTGATTTGCATTTCCCTGATGACTAAGGATTTTGAGCAAGTTCTTAAATGCCTTTCAGTCATTTGAACTTCTTCTTTTGAGAATTCTCTGTTTAGCTCTATAGCCAGTTTTTAATTGGACTGTTGGATATTTTGATGTCTAATTTCTTGAGTTCTTTATATGTTCTGGACATCAGCCCTCTGTCAGATGTGGGGTTGGTGAAGATCTTTTTCCATTCTGTAGGCTGTCATTTTGTCTTCTTGACTATGTCCTTTGCCAGACAAAAGCTGCTCAGTTTCAAGAGGTCCCACTTATTAATTGTTTCTCTCAGTGTCTGTCACTAGATGCTGAAAAGGCCTTTGACAAAATCCAACACCCCTTCATGATAAAGGTCTTGTAGAGATCAGGAATACAGGGAACATACCTAAACATAATAAAGGCAATTTGCCAGGCGGTGGTGGCACACACCTTTAATCCCAGCACTCGGGAGGCAGACCCAGGCGGATCTCTGTGAGTTCGAGGCCAGCCTGGGCTACCAAGTGAGTCCCAGGAAAGGCGCAAAGCTACACAGAGAAACCCTGTCTCGAAAAACCAAAAAAAAAAAAAGGCAATTTACAGCAAGCCAACAGCCAACATCAAAGTAAATGGAGAGAAACTCAAAGCGATTCCACTAAAATCAGGAACAAGACAAGGCTGTCTGCTCTCCCCATACTTATTCAGTATAGTACTTGTAGTTCTAGCCAGAGCAAATAAGACAACATAAGGAGATCAAGGGGATACAAATTGGAAAGGAAGAAGTCAAGCTTTTACTATTTGCAGATGACATGATAGTATACATAAGTGAGCCCAAAAATTCGACCAAGGAACTCATACAGCTTATAAACACCTTCAGCAATGTAGCAGGATACAAGATTAACTAAAAAAAAAAATTAGTAGCCCTCCTATATACAAATGACAAACTGGCTAAGAAAGAAATCAGAGATACATCACCCTTTACAATAGCCACAAATGACATAAAATACCTTGGGATAACTCTAACTAAACAAGTGAAGGACCTGTATGACAAGAACTTTAAGTCCCTGAAGAAAGAAATTGAAGAAGATGTCAGAAAATGGAACAATATCCCATGTTCATGAATAGACAAGATTAACATAGTAAAAATGGCAATCTCACCAAAAGCAATCTACAGATTCAATCCAATCCCCATCAAAATCCCAACACAATTCTTCACAAACCTGGAAAGAACAATACTCAATTTCATATGGAAAAACAAAAAACTCAGAATAGTCAAAAGAATCCTGTATAATAAAACAACCTCTGGAGGCATCATGATCCTTGACTTCAAGCTCTACTATAGAGCTACAGTAATAAAATCAGCTTGATACTGGCATAAAAACAGACATGTGGACCAATGGAACTGAAGTGAAGACCCTGACATTAATCCACACACCTATAAACATATGATTTTCTACAAAGAAGCCAAAACTATACAATGGAAAAAAGAAAGCATCTTCAACAAATGGTGCTGGCATAACTGGACATCAACATGTAGAAGACAGCAAATAGATCCATATTTGTCACCATGCACAAAACTTAAGTCCAAATGGATAAAAGACCTCAACATAAATCCAGTTACTCTGAACCTGATAGAAGAGAAAGTAGGAAATACTCCTGAATGCATTGGCACTGGAGATTGTCAGTACTCTTAATGATTGTACTGAGTTGGTTATTTAATAATTGTATAATAAGAATGCAAAGAAACATCCAATTCTTTGCACCTAATCAGCTCAATCAAAATTAATGTGTATTTGTGTGACTAGGACCTCCAATGTAGATAATGCTGTCCAAAACATTGTAATTATGTTCCTGATTATGTGCCCTGTAGATATTAGAGGGGAGCATTTTCAATAAGACTTTCTACATTAGGTATGAAATGTTAATGTTTGTTTGCTTCATTTATTTACATGTTGTGAATGTCAAGTACAAGGAAGATAATTTGAATACATTATGTAGACCTATAATTTTTCATATCATAGCAGATTCTTAATTTGTGTCTCACAACCTCTTATTAAGAAAGCTGAACAACTGAGACTTGATTACAGTTTTTCATGTGCCTATATTTCCTGTGCAGAGGTTATGATTTCATATATTTTTTAAATAGTTTTGTATTAATGAGTACAGTAAAGTTGTGCTGAGGCCACTCACTTCTAAATGGTCCTTCACCTTTTCTTCTTTAGTTGTTGAAAATTAATATACTTATCAAGTGATAACATGACCTTGATATAGAAGTGAGTATCATACTAAAAAACAGAATTTGACTGAGAAAAGATAAATTTAAATCCTTCTAACGAAAATACAAAAATTGAAAGGAAAGTATACCAGACCAGTGTTTCTCAATGTTCATGTCATGATCTAGAAAATGTTATTTTTTTGTAACCTGATGATATTGACAGAAAATAATACTTAAGCCTCCAATTGAGTGTTTTATGCTTCAGGCATGGAAAACAATCTCTCCCATCTTACATAGCTGATATCCTTGCTTCCTAGTTCCTGAGAATGTGTACAAAGTTCACCACCACTACTGATGATAAATACTGAGCTACTTGCTATACTTTTCCATCTATTACTCAATGGTACTTTGTCTCCTCTCTAAATCTGGGATCTCCACCTGCAGTTCCTCCTTTCACCGGCTCAGTGATCTTACTCTAGACATTCACTTCTTTGCATCCTCTATCATCGTTTTCTTCATCCTCTCCTGGAAGTTTCCCTTTCCACATGAACACGTCCTGATTTCTTTCCCTGTTTTTGTTGCTAGTAAATCCTCCATTTCTTGGCTTCTTTTTGAGAACGTGTGCTACAAAAAGGTTTAATGTGACCGGAAACCTAAGCCACAAGTTAAAGCACTTGCTCTGAAAGTGTGAGGAAATCAGCTTGGATCCCTAGGACCCATGTGAATTCTGGGCAGGCAGAGTCACCATAGGTATCCCAGTGCCTTGAAGAGAGTACAAGGATCCCCAGAACAAGCTGAATAGTTAAACTAGCCAAATAGACTAAGCTCTGTGCTTAGTGAGACACCTTGTCTCCATACATAATGTGGAGAGTGATCGAGGAAGTCATGTAATGTCATATCTTCTCATCACACCCACACATGGTCACACGCAACTGCATACACACCCATGTGCTCACATTCACGCAGACCCGCCATATGTATATATATATATATATATATATACAAAAAATTGAAGGCTTTATAAATGTTACTTCCAGTTTGTTCTCAATATTTACTTTCATATTAGCGTAAATCAGTTTCATTTTCCCTGCCCTGCTCCTCCAAAGTAACCTGTATGTTTCAATAGCCTGTTGCTAATTCTCAGTCCCCATATCATCTGTACTCTCAGGAGCAGTTGATAGTCTTTGAAATACCACCCTCTACTTGATTGGAAGGGCTTTCAGTATACATCCACCTCCTTGTCTTCTTCAATACCATTCATTGCTGCTTTATTCTTCATTGCTTCACTTTCAGAATGTCCTTTCTATGAGGATCCATATCCTCGTTGATCTTATTCCTGTCTTGTCTTTTGTTTTCAATTTGTATTCAGTTGTGGTTTTTGACTTGTAAACTCCTGCACCTCTGTGACATTGTTATTTACCAATTAATAGTAATCTCAAGTACAAGATTGAGAAAACAGAGCAATCAGATTTTTACCAGACCTCTTCTCCTAAAACACTCCTTGTCTCATGTGAATGCAGTTTTATTTTATCCTTCCACAGCTTAGTCTGAAAATGTGAATCTCTATTAAGGAAAAAGTCCCCGATTATTTCCTTTTTTTCATAACAATCCACATCTAATGAGTTAGGAAAATCTGAATAATCCCATAAAATAAAAGTAAGAATTTAATCAGATACAGTGACATTTAGTAATTATTTTATATATGAAATATGCATTAATTAATCAAGAATCTGCTAATTTTTCCTATATTTTCAACCAAATCATTTTTTTTTCTCAGAAAAGGACTACCAAGCACTTATTTTTATTTACAGGATACATTGCAATCAAATACACCGGGTTTTAAATGACAAAGCTTCACAACCTTTCAGCTATGTGATCTTAAACAAACTGCATGATTGCAATCAAACAACTTTTCATATACATTAGAAAGGAAGAAACATCCCTTCATGAGGATTCTTTTGAGGTCAACACAATGACATACAATGTACTTTGATAAGTGGAGCTATTGAGGTATTGTCATTCTTCTTCTGAAAAAGAACGTGACAGTGATTGGCTTTATCTTCTGAACAAAATTCTTGGGAAGATTAAAATTAACAGGAAATAATGTACTTGCTACCATGGCAACTGTGGCTGTCGAGGTCCTGAAGAATAATAAAGAAAATGGCACAAGGCTGGCATTAGTTTAGTCTACAGTTTTGCTAAGATGATCCTTCCTTCTATAATATTCTGATCCTTCTTACACATGGGATGCTGAATGTAATGTTCATCCACTTCAATGGCTATCTTTATGAACAAAGATTTATATTTCATACCAACTGTGAATGATCCAAAGCTCTTTCTGTGGATCTGGTGACTATTTTGGTTCTTTGCTTCTACTCCTCATTTACATCTCTTACTTAGGAAATGGTACAAATGAAGTGTTTCACATATAGAAGACAAGAACCTCTGCTCTTGCCAGAACATTTATTTATCTTAAGCAGTGAGACATTTTCCCTAATGCTTTGTTGTTGTCCAGAGAAATGAACTTCTCTGAATGTACAGGTAGAGATGTTGATGCACATAGATTAGCAAATGGTTGCCTTTCTATACATACCATAACCTATTACATATCTTCAAGAAAATTGGAACTAATGTATTCTTTTACTAAAATAAGGACAATATTTAATTATTCTTGTCTTCATTCATTCACCAAAATCTTGCCTATTCTGTAGCAAATAGTGTATTTTCCAAAAATTGTAAATGTCGGGTCTAATGTATAATGGTTATAAGAACCTGAAGGTAAATATGTTTTAATCACTAGGACTATTAAATGAGTTAAATGGGAGAATTAATTTTAAATGTAATTCACAAAAAGAGTAAGAAAATAGACAGAAGAAGATTTTTGAACATTTTCCAAATGCTTATTGTATGCCAGCTCTACCATATATAGAGTATTGCTCTTTCTTAGTGACACACTCAGAATTCCACGGAATCCATAACTTTTCAACACTGAGGTACCTATTATATTTCAAACGTTAGCTATAAACAACATTTGTAGTTGTAAAAAGCTCCACATTAAGTGGTAGACCAGAGATTGTTGTACTCCAATATAATAAGAGTATGATGAACATATACAGTGAATGATATGGAAATACAAATTTACTCAGTGAAGAAGTTAGACCTTTTTTGGTCAGAAATACATAATTACTTTAAAAGTGTCAATAACATCAAAGGCAACCCTCATTGTGTAAGCCTAGAATCAAGCAGCTGGGAAGCCAAGGAAGGAGTATTTCATGTATAAGAGCTGCTTGGGCTACAGCAGTAAGTACAAAGCCAACCTGGAAACTTCTTAAAAGTAAAAGCAGTGGTAGAGATATAGGTCAGTGTTACAATGCTTGCCTAGCATGTGTGATACCTGGGCTGAATAACTGATACCACTCAAAATAAGTGAATAAATAAATAAGCCATACTATATAATAAAACACATGGTATATACCTAAGTTTAATATATATTATTTTAAATGTGATTCTTATGCCATACAGTAGGCCTCATATTTCTCTATGTGTAAAGCCATAATTCAAGACTATTGAGGTTTTACTATAAGAAACTTGAAGTCTTTAATTCTGGAGTTTTAATGAAAGATATATAAAAGCTAACTGATGAAGTACTTAGAAAATGAGTTGCACTTGAAATGTAATAAAATTTTAAGTTATAGAATTACAACATGCTTCAAGTCAACTAGCATTTGTAAAACTAAGGATCAGTGAGTGAGAGGCTTGGAACACTCAGCACCAAATGGGATGTCTTCATCAAACTCAAGGTTCAGGAGACTATAAGGAAGGGGAGGTGGAAAGATTGTCAGACCAGTGGGAATGGAAGACACCAAGGAAACAGTACCTTCCAGACACAACAGGACTGAAGCTCATAAGAACTCAGAGAGTGTGGCAGTATACAGAAGTCCGAGCTTGATAAGATCCCAACACAAAGAAGGAGAAGTAGACACAAGTCCCTATCCCTAACCCTGAAGCTATTTCCAATCGGCTGCCATTTGCTAAGAAAAATTGTTTTGTTTTGTTTTTTAAATAGATTATAAGATACATAAATAACACTGAAGGGCAAGCCTTGTGACAAATAGCAGATGGCCTACACAAAATGAACTCAATGGTATTTTTGTGTAACAGGCCTTTCTTTTGGGCCAGCAACCAGCTCCCAAATCATGACCTGGATACTTAATATAAGTTATAAATGTTTGACTTTAGCTTAGACTCATTTCTTGCTAGCTCTCATAACTTAGTTTAACCTGTTACTCTTCATCTATGTTTTGTCTTGGGCCTTTTTACTTTTCTTTCATTCTCTATGTCTTACTTGTTCCATTCAGCTTTTTATCAGACCGATCAGGTGCCTTGGACATCTTTACATCATTAAAAAAGTGCACCATAAACAAATGTAACACACTTTTCCCTTGTTAAAGTAATATTCCACAACATTCTTGGAAATGTTTTGTCTCATAATGCTTTGTTTGGTCATTTTTTTTATCCTACTTATCTTTTTGTTTACCTGTTATGGTTTCCAATTTTGGATGTTTTTGGTGTGTGTGTGTGCACATGTGTATGTTCCAACTGCTTTTTTCCCTCTGTTTTTCTGATTGCTTTGTTTTATTCTTTGTTTTCAAAAAAGAGAGAGAGAGAGACAAAAGACTTGGAGTTGGTTGGATGAGGAGGATCTGGGAGGAGATGAGAGAGGGGAAACCATAATCAGAATATACTATATGAAAAAAAAATTCCATAAAATAGAAACAGACCAAAGAAATTGCAACCACATAAAATTCTTAATATTCAATATTATACATTAATTTTTATAAATTAGGCATAAAGATATTCATGACCCTTGAGCACATAAATATGTCAAATATCTGAAAAAGACATGGTTCAGAAAATGAGAAAATTAAGTAAAACATAAGAAATAAAATATAAGAAAAAAGAAGACAGCACTTAAGGTCTTTCTAATTTTGTCCTAGAGACATATATGTGCATCTGTGTATATATACATGTATAGATAAGAGCACACACCTAACAGATTATGTGAAAAACAAAATATCAAAATGTGCAAAATGTGAACTGACACCACATGCAATATTTGCGTCCCACTAGGAAGATAAAGTTGTTTATTTTTATTTCAGTATACTATATTTATTTTTCCTTGATTACAAATCTTGATGAGCCCAATGGATTATAAAGAACACAAAATGGTATTGAAAGGAAGTCTCTATGTAACAAAGATGTCTATCGTTTGGGACCCTCTAATCCAGGAGTTTACTTCTAATACTGAACATGGATGCTGGATGACATTTCTAATTCTTATGTTATACAATGAAGAGTTTATGTCCTTATTTCTTATTCACTTCTATTTTAATTATAGCTGTTATGTGTTTCATAGCTCCTCAATAACTATTTGATAGAGAAATTAGTAAATGAATGAATCTTTCATATGGAGTGTAGGCAATGTGATTTTTGGCTAGTAGTTGACCACAAGAGGGATATTCAGGATGGTTAGTTTCAGCATAAGGTCATCTTTGTTGCTTACTTTACAATTGTGATATGAACATAAAGATATATACTCTTAGATCTGGAAATGGATAACTATCTCAGAGGCAAAGGAGAGTGAACACCTAGCTAGCAATAACTTACTGAGCTATCATAGTCCACATGGAACAACTCAGATTCAGTGTCCATCTGGACCCCAACTTTCACTCCATCTGGCATGACTTATAATTGAATGCTTTCTGACAAAATTGTTTGTTATCCTATAGTACTATGGTGGAAATTATAGCATTATGCCTATCTTCCCTTTTCTCAGTTTTTCATCCTTCACATTCTTCTTTTACTATGTCCTCTTTTCAACTTGGAGTTTATCACAAACTAACAGAAAATGAGCAGCCTGCATAATACGTTGTTTAAGTTTCAAAAATTCTCATCACCATAGCAAACTTCTGAGCTTCATATCCATGTGCATAAATGAATGCAATAAAAGCAAATTACTTAGATGAAGCAAAGTATGTCTAACAGCTACTTTTTAAAAGACTTATTTAATTCAATTTATGTATATTTTTCTATATTCACACATGTGGCAGCACATGCAAAGGCCAGAAGAGGCCAGGCACTGGATCTCTTGGAGCTGGAGCTACAGGCATTAGTAAGCTACCCAATGTGGATGCTGGGATCTGAACTCTAGGCCTCATCATTGGGCAGTACATACTTTTAACTGCTAATCCATCTCCCTAATCACTCAAAACTACTTAGAACAGTGGTTCTCAACCTTCCTAATGCTGCAGTCCTTTACAGTTTCTCATGTTACCATAAAATTAATGAATTTTGTTGCTATTTCCTGTGATTTTGCTACTATTATGAATCATAATGTAAATATCTGTGTTTTCCAATGGTCTTAGGTGAGCCCTGTGAAAGGGTTGTCAACCCTCAAAGGAGTTGTGAGCCACAGGTTTAGAATCACTGCCTTAGAACAAATTTTTTTGAAGTACTATACAACATCTTTGAGCCGAATCTTGGTATTAACAGACTATATAATGGCAGATTCTGAAGCATTTTAAGATTGATTCTAAATGAAAGCCTGTAACAGAGATGTTAGAAGGCCATGGAATATTCTCAGAGGCAGAATGACATGGTAGATGACTTCTGGGAGTCCATTAGAAATGATGCTGGAACTCAGGGTTTTGCTTATCAAGTTCTAAGAAAGTATAATTTAGTTGTAGTTTTAAATATTTCTTTTTTTCATCTGATTTATGTGAAACCCCAAGGGTTTGGGAAAGCTATAATTAAACTTTCTAGAGTTTACATTCTTCATTTTCTACACTTTGTACATCTTCAGAATGTGTTTTGCAATTGTCTGTCTATAACAACTGTAGTTAATTCTTTATTTTTCTTTCATACATAGAATGCTGCCTCAAAAGCACTGTTACTACGACCACATTTCAAGTTATTTTACACATAACATTTTGCTGTACAGTATGTTCTTTCTGTGTATGTGTACTATACATTTACTACATGTAAGCATGGTAAGTGCACAGGAATGTGCAGGGATATGCATATGTTCATGCATATGATCAGGTATCTAGTGTTTGAAGAACAAGAGTGTTCACCCACTGAGATATCTTCTCAGCCCCTGTGATATATGTTTTATTACGTTCAAGTTAATGCCTTAATGGTCTTATGATAAATTGAAGGTAATCAAACAAACTAAGTTTTTTAGTATTCTAAAATAACTGTGGAATTTTATTTCTCAAGCTGAGTAATGTCAAAATATACTCATCGAAGCTGTGAACAGACAACTAAATTCATATCCTTTACCAGACAAGAATGGTCTGCTTCTACCTGGCTGCAGAGAAACAAAGTATTGATCAAAGTTTTTCCTAACTTCACTTGGTAATTTATACACAAAAATACATCTAATTCAGGTAGCCTTTGTAGCTGTAGTTTTCTCCAGTTCCACCTGGACCCACAGCCATTCAGACCCAAATAAACACACAGAGGCTTATATTAATTAAAACTGTATGGCTTAATGGCTCAGGCTTCTTGTCAGCTAGATCTTACATCTTAAATTAACCCATTTCTATAAATCTATACTTTGTCATGTGGCTCATGGCTTACAGGTATCTTTACATCTTGCTTCCTCTGTGTCTGGCTGGTGACTCCTGATTCAACCTTCCTGTTTCCAGAATTCTCTTCTCTCTGTCCCACCTATACTTTCTGTCTGGCTACCGGCCAATAAGCATTTTATTTATTAACCAATCAGAGCCATATATTCACAGCATACAGAGTTATATCCATAACAAGTCCTCTTATATAGTCTTGAAACACTATCAGCTGTATTTCCTAATTACTCCATGTCATCAATGCCTCTTTGAATGTTGATCCTTCTCTTTAGGAAGCCTCAGCCTTCTGCTTTTACTGGGGCCACTCTGATGCAGCCTTCTTCAAAGGTGCTTTTTTGACCAAATCACTTAGGATCCCTTAGGCTGTATCACTGATTAATACTTGCCACACTGCATTGCAATTCTTTTGTTAGTTAACTGTCTATTGTTAGTTACTATTGGATCTACTAAATATAAATTTCTTTAAGGATCATACTACTTATTTACAAGCATTCTACAGAGCCGGAGGACAATAGTAGTCAAAGACACTTGGTTATTAGCTATTAATTTATGCACTAGTGAATACAAATGCAAGAGAAAAGGAAAATAGGGTGAGGCAGGTATAATAGTCTATAATCTTTATAACCTCCTATTTAGGTTATAATCATAACTTTTTTCCCTTGGTCAAGATGTACTTATAACATTAATATAGTACTGAGGTCTAATTTTTTTTTGTTTTGATTTTTCACGACAGGATGTCTCCGTGTAGTCCTGGCTGTCCTGGAACTTGCTCTGTAAACCAGGCTGGACTCAAACTCAGATATCTGCCTGCCTCTGCCTCTCTAGTGCTAGTATTAAGGACATGAGCCACTACTGCCCACCAAATAAAAGATCTCAATGATAGTATTTCACTCCCTCTCGTGTTTTTACACAATTTGCCTCTATGAAGTCAGTTCCATCCATTCTTCTTATGTGAATTTCCTCATGTGAAGAATTCCTTCAGACTTGATGCAATTCTCATAAAGTAATGATTTACCAGTGTGTTCTTTTTCTAAATGATTCAAAAGTTCTTCAAACATAGACATAATCTTGTGTTTGCCATGAGTAGGAAGATCACAAGTCAAGCTTATCAATGGTGCCTTTTGTTAATATCTGTTCTTGAGCATAATAATTCACAGTTCCTTTCTAGCTCAATTATAAATTACCTATATGATCACTAATCAAAGACACTATAGGACTAATCATACTACTTTTATTATCAAATCTATAATCTATACTCTTATTTAACAGAACTATTTTGTAAACGAAAATACCAAAATTCATTCATTTTATTTATGAATGAATGAAAACAAACACTCATATGATTGCATGTTTGAATTTTTGAACAGTACCATAGTATATTTCTTAAACTTAATTCTCCACAAAACAGCAGGTTTGTGCTTGAGAAGTGAGTTCTACTCGTGGATCTCTGGTGAACACAAAGTGAATGAGTAGAAAATTGAAAGGAATTAGAGTAAAAAGACTTCAGATTTGAAAAGCTTCTAATTGTCTTTCATTTGCTTTTCTAAAAATATACTATGCCAATTAAATTGCAATGATGTTTCTATTTCACCTGCTGAATTTAATTTTAGAATATCAAAACAGATTAGCTTTTAAAAATGAATGTATCCATTGTTAAGTTAAAACTCAGCATGCATATTTTTAATAATGGACGAGTACTACCTCGTTGCTTTTAAACATCATTGATAGAAGAGAATAAACTGACTCTTTGTAAACCGCAGCCTTGGACTGAGACCCAGAACTCAGAGCAGTACTGAGACTGCTCAAGACTATTCTCTCCAGGAATATCATAGTTTTTTTAGGCCTGAACTGAAAGATGATCTTTGGGGGGAAATTGTATAAATGTGGTGAGAATTTCATTCTCATTGTTTGCTTTACGCTGTACAGAAGCCAAGTAGATGCATTTCTTAGTGAACAAAACTTTCCCTGCCCAATGATCGAATTTGTACAAGGCTCCCAATTTCCACAATGACAGTGGGCAAAACCTTGGCAAAATACATGCTTGACAATATCTAGACCAGAACACCACCTTCCTTGTTGCTATCAGGCAAAGAACAAAAATGATATGTTTCCAAATCAATTTCCAGAACAATGAGATAATATTATTAAGGTTACGCAGAGAGAGACTCTAAATTGGAGGTTTCCATTGGGTCCCTCACCTCAGAGATCAGGGAACCTTGCAGAAGAAGAGGAAAGAATGTAGGAGTCAGAGGGGATGGAGAACATGGCCCACTGAATCAATTAAGCAGGGCTCATATGGGCTCATAGAGACTGAAATGACAATCAAGGGGCCTGAATGGTCTCTACTCGGTCCCCTGCCTATGCTATGACTTTTAGCTTGGTGTTTTTTTGGGGCTCCTAACAGCTGGAGAGTGTGTGTCTGACCCTTTTGCCTCCTCTTGGGACTCCATTCCTCCTATTGGGTTGCCTCATTCAGCCTCTATATGAGGGCTTTCTGCCTTGTTCTGTTGTATATTGTTTTGTTGTGTTTGGTGGTTGTCTCTTTGAGGACTGCTCTTTTCTGAAGAGGAAATGGAGGGAAAGGATGGTGGGGAAGGGATGCCTTGGGGAGATGAGAGAAGTTTGGAGAGGGGAAACTGTCATTGGGATGTATTATATGGGAGAAGAATCTATTTTTAATGAAAAAGTACTATCTGTATAGAAAAAGATGTAAGGAGGGATTGTATACATTGACTCCTGTTACATTTGGAACAAAGCACCAAAATGTACAATGAGTGTGTGTCATTATTGGTTCTTTCTTATGCCTCTTTGAAGAGCAAAACATAACCTATTCTTATTCCCTTCCTCCAAAACAAATATGAATAAAGAAAGGTATTTTATTGACTGAGAGTCTTCAGAAATTTATAGCTATAGTAAAATAGCTTGATGTTGCTGCAAATTTGGCATATGCATGGGAACATATCAAATATGTGAATTATACAAGACTATGTATTTATGTATAATGTAAAGACATATTGTTGTGTAATGCTCGATTCTGTGAACATTTTTTTTCTATGAAACCTAAATCTCCAAGACATTTCAGGTTTGTGCTTGAGAAGTGAGTTCAGTTCACATTTTTGGCTGGGGAGGGGCAAGCACAAAGTGAATGTTTAGGAAGTTCCTGTGTGCATGAGTCTCCGAGAATCAAGAATCGATATTTTTACACATATCCTGATCATCACATTCAGTAAGCCTATACAATCACATTTAAACCTTAAACCCATTTGAAAGAATCCCATGAGGGGTAAGAAATAAATGGGAGAACTATTAACTGAACAAAAAAAAATCCAGGATATGATGAGTACTTAAATAATTATTGAAAATTATGCCTTTAAAACTCTTTTAAACTTTTTAATTTATTTTTAAATTCATTTTACATATCAACTGCAGATCCCCCTCTCATCCCTCCTTCTGCTCCCCCCAACTCCCCCCCCAACTCACATCCTATCCTCTCCTCCAAAAGGGTAAGGGCTCCCATGGATATCAGCAAAGCCTGGTACATTCAATTGAGGCAGGACCAAGCCCTTCCCCCCTGCATTAAGGGTAAGCAATGTGTCCCACCATAGGTAATAGGCTTCAGAAAGCCAGCTCAGGCACCAGGTATAGATCCTGAGCCCACTGCCAGGGGCCCCTCAAATAGACCAAGGTACACAACTGTCTCCCATATGTAGAGGGCCATGCTTTTAAAACTCACCTGCAGTAATATAGATACATTTAGCTAGTTATTGATGTGAGATAAGAAATATTTGAAATTTTATTTAAGCTGAAATACTGTAAACAGAAAATGAAGAAATAGAGATAGATAGATAGATAGATAGATAGACAGACAGACAGATAGGAAATACCAAATAACATTGTAACATTGTGAATGAGGAAAGAAATAGAAGAGTCTATAAAATATAAATAAGTGATTAAAATTGACGAAGACTAGGGAATTCACCCCCCCCATTTTCACATGTAGGATGTATGTGCAAACATCTGTATGTGTACAGTGTGTGTAAACGTGTGTGAGTGTGTGTGTGTGTGTGTGTGTGTGTGTGTGTGTGTGTGTGTGTGTGTGTCTATCTGTCCCTGCATATGGAAGCCTGAGGTTGATATTGGCAATCATCCTCATGGAGGCAGCAGTTCCTAATACAACCTAGAGCTCCCTGATATGGCTAGTCTTCTGGGTAACTTGCTCTGGAGATCCTTTCTACTTTCTACCTCTGGAATTACCAGCTTGCTACCGTGCTACCCAGGGTTTCCCTTAACCTCTGAGCCATCTCCTCAGTCCTGGCAAACCTTTGATGAATTCCTTTTAACACAATGTAGGTATTTTCTCCTCCTAAACGAAAAAATAGGTTTTCTAATTTGCTTCCCCAGTGTTGAGAATGTAAGCAAATAATAACTTAAAGATGCCTTTCTTTGTTTTATTTCAATTTTTAGAGATGGGATCTTGATTTAAGACTAAGATAGCCTGGTACTCACAGTCATCCTCTTGCCTCAGCCTCCCCATTCAGTACTAATATTATGTATGTGCCTGGTGGTAGTAGTTTATGATTCTACACTATCCTTTTATGCCCTGTCTCTTGAAGGTAGGTGGTTCTTAGTTCTCGATGATGTATAACTGTTTGAAACTTAGATATTTTTGCTAAGACAGCTTCTGGGCTCATACCATTTTATCCCTGACATCTCCACCTTTGAACCATGTGTAAATGGAACATTTATTTTTACCTCAAAAAGTTGTTGAGTCATTCAAATCTGATCTTTTATACAGACTGAATAATTGGTTAAAGACATAGAAAAATAAGCATGTTTAACAAATAATTTCAGTGCTTACGAACACTTTTGAATCTCCCATTAAAAGGCCAATTTATATAAATACATTTATTAACTGATTTATGTAAGAAATAAGCTTAATTAAAAGAAATGTGTGACTTTTTAGGTGTTATCAATATTATTTTTTTGAGCTAAGGTAGAAAGGACTGGATAATAAACATATATCATTTGTGGTTTTTTTAATAGTTCAGGTAGAAAGATTTGAATTTTATTAGTAAATATTCCCTAGCATTACAGAGATTTGGAGGGTTTTATCTGTTGCTTCCCAGCATCATAGCTAGTTGTACCCTACTTTGATCTACTTGAAAGAATTCTCACTTTATAAAGGCTCTACAAAAAACTGATAGCACTGAAAAGATTGGGGGAACCAGAGAGACTGAGGATTATAAAAAAGCAAGAGTGATAAAAAAAAAAAAAACAATCTCCAGTTACTAAACACAGCTTTAAGCAGCGTGTGAAGCAAGCTCCACGTTCGTCAGAAGAGGTCCTCTGAATAGCACTGTGCATGCTTCCCTGAAATGAAACTGTATGTTATTGGTTAACCAGGATATTTAGCATAATCACTCTGCGAGACTGTGGTGGAGGGAGGTGATTATCACTGAGAACAGATGGGCAGGTCCACAGCACTGCCAGATTCTGCACAAGCTCCGTTTATCGTTGGTTCTTGCTTCTTTCCTTCTCTGTGTTTTTATTTATTTATTTATTTTTCTTTTGAAACACTCTACGTTTTAAAGAACTAGCTGCCTGAAAGGTCAGTAGCTGATGCCTTTTCAGCTTTGATGTCAAACGCAGAAGGAAGCTTTTAAAAGCTATTCCTGTGTATCCAAGAAGGATGGGGCAGATTTCATTTTACCCGGTAGTCTCCCTCAACGCATGCACGGATTTATCTGCACGCTAAGCTCTCGGCTCGGCATCTGTAACTCCTTGTGGATTATATTGTCTCTGTGATCAGAAATGATTTTCTCGGATATGAACACCGTTTCTGGCTCCCCTAAGGTGCATCTTCCTAACGGGACCCGGTTTTACACTTTTCAAGTAAGTGTGCTTTAAATGACTTCACTACTTAGAGAGTTAATATGCAGTCAAACTTTTAATAAAGAGAAATAATGGAAGGAAACGTGAAAGTGTGGAAGTGTGAAGTGGGTCTACTGAGTGGGTAACGTGCATGCAACTTAATCTGTTTTTAACTGTGGAAATGGGATGGCATCTTTGTGAATTCAAACTAAATAATAGTGAACACTTTGTTTCCTGGGGATTTTAAACACTCAATCGTGCTGTCATTGAAAGTTGTGGAGATGTGTTGTGCCTGGTGTTTTTATGGCTGCAATATGGTGAAGGCTGTGTAGTTCTGTTCCTTATCACAGAGGAGAATTTAAAGACATAGATGGAACTTTACAAACTAAATCCTCAGCTAAGAAGAATTTGCTATTTTTCATGTACATGGCATAAGATAATGCCTGTTATCTAATTTTATTATGACTGATGAAAAAGCAATCCCTATTACAGGAGGCTTAAGTGCCATGTTTACTATGCTTTTCAATTTGAGGTAAAGTGGAAAGTAATTAGGATAGATTTTTCTGTGTTATCAAAGAGTCAAAATGATTTATATAAAGTACAAAGGTGTTGCCTGCCAAATATGTCGCAATTACCCAGGGATAAATCAGTTCTCGATGTAGAAAATGCTTAACTCTGAACCAAATCAGATTTTACTTCGTTTTAATGCTCAGAGGTGTATCTTTCAGTACTAAGGGTGACTTTATAATTCTGTGTTACAGTCACTGCCAGAGACAATGGGCCTCTTCTCACTGCGTGGTTATATTATGAAAAATTTCAAAGCCTTCCATTTAATTACTGTTTTGTTGTTGTTGTTGTTCTGGGATAAATACAAAGATATAGAGGGAAAGTATAGTAAAGCTAATTAGGGTGTTAGAAGGGAGTTCTGCATAAATGAGCATTGGCTTTCTAGAAGTTTCTTGCTCTTGCAAACTGTAATCAGTGGATCCAATTGTTCCCTCCTCTTCCCTTTATTTTTAATCCTGTCACCTCTCCTGTTTTGCTCTGATGTCTACTGATAGTGTGTGTCTGTGTTGTTCCAAAATATATTCTCTTCTCCGGGATGATCTGCTCACTGTGGCTGTGATTCAAAATGCCACTACCCTGAGGCTGTGCACAGAAGCATTACTTCCCCCCCAGTTCCCTGTACACTGAGATATAAACACTCTTTACAATAACCTGAAGCTGGCTGTACAGACAGCTTCTGACATTAGGTATTCCACCCCAATGTCTCAAAGTTGAAGGTTCAGTGAGTCTTCCATGTTCAGTCGTGACACAGGCTTTTTGCAGTTCCTTCAATAGAGATCTTGCTGACACCTTCCTCTGCAGGTGATTTTCTCCGAAAATACAGAGGAATAATGGTTCGTTGATGTGACACCATATTGGGGTATAAGCCTTCTTATTCGACAGAGCATAAATCATACTAAACACAAACTCACCTTTCCGACATTTTCCTATCATGTAAAATGGTATGTGATCTCGAAGTTCGCAGTAACGAGCAATGTGTGTTAAGTTTGGATGTTTCTCTTTTGGCGGCTATTGTTTGTGTTTTTTGCAGTAGATAAAATAGTTCTAAAGCCCGAGATAAAGGCTCGATAGTGAATCTTTATTTTTACTTTCAAAGGGAAGAATTAAATCATTATTTTACTTGCATGAGAACCTCTTTTTAAGACAGTACGTTTCCTTTGGTCTAGGAGGAGTGTAAAAAATGAAACCAAACAAAATGCTGTAAAAAGAACACCATATATAAAACCAGTATCTTGTGAGAAGATTAGTTAAACTTTCAGAATGTAACTATTGTTGAAGTGGTTGGTGCCTTATGCTTCTGAGAGAAACCTACTGCAAGGAATTGGGATTTCAGAGCTGACATCCTTAAAATTATGCCACCACAAAAGTAAGACATGCAGGGACATTTAGACACTCCAGCATGAATAACATAAAATTTTAGCTACATCTCTTCATGGAGAATCTATACGATTCTTATTATTTTTGGAAGTTTATGTTATCAAATTTTATGAGTATCGTTTAGAATATTTTCATTTAATAATTTCAAGGGTAAAGGGGTGACCAATGAGAAGTGTGAATACATACTAGGATCGAGATTTTATTTTCATTGCATTTTAATTCAGTATAATATATTCAGACTTCTACACATATGCATGCAAACACATTTTGTGCAGAATATCTAACACAATTTAAATTAATTTTCTACGTGTGAATTCTCACTTCTCTGTGACTATGAATATACTAGTGTCTATATATTTCTGTCCAGAGGTTACTGGATTCTATATGATGCCAACACACAGTTTATAAATTATGTTTATTGGACCCAAACTAAACTCTCAGAGCATAGTTTCTTGTAATGTCCTTGGATGGTCAAAATTTTTTTTTTTGGTTTTTTTTTCGAGACAGGGTTTCTCTGTGTAGCTTTGCGCCTTTCCTGGAACTCACTTGGTAGTCCAGGCTGGCCTCGAACTCACAGAGATCCGCCTGGCTCTGCCTCCCGAGTGCTGGGACTAAAGGCGTGCGCCACCACCGCCCAGCTGGATGGTCAAAATTTAAAAACAAATGTTACTATGGTGATATTATAGAAAACTTTATGATACTCAAATGTGTGCAAGTGGGAAATGTGTCTTAATAAAAATTTTATATATATATATATATATATATATATATATATATATATATATATATGCCATTTGTAGATTCACATATGAGAATCCACTTAATTCTTCTTTATTTTGTGTTCACACACACACAAACATGTTCTGGCATGATTTTATTATGTCCCTTCCAAATCTGTGTTTGTAAATGAAACCATGCATGTACTCCATGTACTCTGCTAAAACTTCTAGATGGGCTAGGCACATAAAATTGTTATTAATTCCAGAATACTTGTGTCCAGTATGACTCTCCCCATTTCCTAGACTTTAACAACTTGCATCCAGTAATTGTTCTTTCTTCTGCAGTCACGTATTTTATTTATCAGAAGTCATTGTAATATGTTATGGAGAACAAAAACCAGTGTGCTGTTATAAAAAAAATGAAATTTTGCCACAGACTTCTCAAATCAAAATAATTTAACTTCAGTTGTATTTGATTCATTTATCTCATAGAAGAATGATTCCTGCCATTCACTTCCAACATTTATAGCATTATGTGACAAGTCTGTGTGGAAGTGGCTTTCTGGTATCCTAACATACACAGAAAACCAGAGCTACACATTTCCCTCTGAGTATGAAAAGGGTAACCTCTCATTTCTGTGGTCGAATTAATTCACACACCCCGTCTTCTTAAGGGATGAAGTCTGTCTTCCTAGGCTGTCCTCAAGTGCCCTTTGCCACTTAGATCACATGTAATGCAGAGTTTTCTTTTACCAGAAAATTGCATGTTTCTTCTTCTTGCCTTTGCACAGTGGAAAGATGTTTTCTTAAAAACTCATCTCAAAAGCTGTCTTTTTCCATAAGGCTTTCATGAATTCTTCCATACCGTGCTAAATGCGCTTCCTCAAGCCTCCTCTCCCTGTTCGCACTACGACTGAAGAAGCTAGTCTGCTTTTGTATAATCTGCGAGGCCGTTTTATTAATTTGCCTCTAATACATGGATATTAACAGTATCTCTGTTTCGTAAGCAGTAACAATTTATTTTAAAAAAGCAACAATCTACTATTGAATACTTAGGTAGATACTGAAGCATGACTATAGGTTAGAAGAGAAAAATAGGTGAAGATAGTTCATTTTTATACATGAAAATGTTTTTGATGCCAGGCCTTTCTACACAAGATTAATTTAGATTATTTATGTATGTAATGGTTACATGAATGACCAAAGAAAATCTTCCATCTTATTAATATGTAATTGTAATTATATAGCAGCTAGCCAATACCATTTGGAAAGTTTTCTTTATATTCTTTATCATTCTTCACTGAGTTTTTTCCTTGTGTTTAATCTAGAGAAGCTATTAATTGAATTTTTTTAATTTTTGAGAATTTCAATCATGAACACTGTACTTCGACCCCCCTCTCTCTGCCATCCAACTCTTCTTGTGTTCCCATCCAACTCCACCTCAAATTCATTAGTAATGATTTAATTATTATTGTTACATTTATCTACCTATATGTATACATGTATACATGTATGTATATACGTATAAATACAGCTTGCTTACTCCTTTTAATATTGCTCATATGCATAAGTGTTTAGGGGCTTACCGTTTTGGATTAAATAATGTTGTTAGGAGAGTGAGCCCTGGAAAAGACTAATTCTCCCTCTCTCAACAGCCACTGATTGCTGACAACTTTTCATCTAGTAGCAGATCCTTGAGAGATTTGCACCACCCACAGTGACAACTTGTGTTGTCGTTATTCCGGTCTTGTTTAGGAAGTTATATTCCTGGGATTTCATGGGTACAGCTTTCTTGTCATGTCTAGACGGTATTGTGAAGTAGCAGGCACTCTGGTCCTGTATCTCTCACAGTCCTTCAGCCTCCTCTTTCTCAGTTTCCACTTAGCATTCAGTGTAAGGGTGGCGTTGTGGACATATCAACTGGGGTTGGGAACCCCACAGTCAGTTGTTCTCTGCAGTCAGACCAGTTTGTGGATCTTTGAAGTCCACCTGTTACACAAGGACATTTCTTTGATGACGGGTGAGGTACTACTATTGCACTTAACCTTGGTTGCCTAACAGAACTTGAAGGTAAGACCCTACTGCTGAAGATACCACGTTTAGGACACAGAATGTGGAGAAACTGAGCAAGAACTTACTAAAAAGCTATCTCTCAGAGAACCTGAAAGTCATATGTAAGTTGCACATGGAGAACAGCATCCAATAGCCACACCCAGCTGTAAAACCTACAAACCACAATAGTGATCACCGATCAAGACATTCCCAATAGTACAATAGTGACTTTCATTTTAGGGTAACCACCAGCTGTCTTATTCTCACTCTATAGGTGGGAATTCATTCCTTGTACCGTAAAACCCAGCCAACTAGTCAGGGCTGGTTGGGTCACGGACCCTTAGAGGAGACCCTACTATGACTACGTTCCTAAAATATTATAATTTCCAACTTCACTCTAAATACCGATTCTTATACTCAAAGACGTATGTAGATGTCACCCTTCATCAAGCTAGAGGATTTGAAATTGATTGAACTATATTTTCATATTTAAGAGTTGAGATTAGCATCTGAAATCTATAAGAGGTGAAAATGAGTAGTCTTGAAGCCTCAATTGCCTTAAGAGCTCTCACTCTGGAGATATCATTGGTAATTGGTGTGTATAACATATCTTTATAATCAAACAACTTCTGACTTGGTAATTCTAAGTTTTTTAGAAAAATGCCAGATCTTGTATATATATTTTTTCTGTTACCTGAGATTCCAACCTTAGTTTTGTGTTTGGGGGGTCACATACAATATTTCATTGATAATTTAAGGTGTATCTGGAAATACCTAGGAGAATGTTTTGCACAAATTGTATGATTAACAAACAACAACAACAACAAAAAGGTAAAGGGAAAGCTGACCTAATCTTATTTTAATCACGGGGAAAAAGACCCTCCTTGTTTACTGGGTTATGTAGTAATACTGGATAAATTCAGCTAAACGAGAGAAGTGGAGTTTTCTTCGTCTTCCAATTATACACATTCCTGATGGCAAGTGGGGGATACGTCAAAGGAAGTATTTTGGTTGGACAGTACAACATATCCATAGCAACTAACAGGTTTATGGAACAAGAGAACCAGCATAAAGGGAACTGGAGAAAAGAAATTTGTAAAAACAAAATACACAAATCCTTTAAACTTTCACTGGGTTCCCATAAGTTTGAGTATGTTGTGCATTCATTTTCCTTTAATTCTAGAAAGTCTCTTATTTTTCTTAACTTATGTATTGACCCAGTTTTTATTCAGTAGAGTTGTTCAGTTTCTAGGAATTTATAAGCTTGCCTTTGTCGTCAGTGTTCAGATAGGCAATAGGGTGTCACTTCAATTTTCCTGTATCTGTTGATACTTGCTTTGGATCTAACTATGTGGTATATTTTGGAGAAAGTCCCATGACATGCTGATTAAAAGGTATATTCTTTAGTCTTCAGGAGAAACATTCTGTAAATATGTGTTAGGTCCATGTGGGTAATACCATCAGTTAACGTTAGCATTTCTCTGTTTATTTTTGTCTGCATGATCTTTCTAATGGTACAGATAGGGTACTGAAGTTTCATACTGTCAGTGCTTGAGGATAAACATGTGGTGTAAGATGTCATAGTAGTATTTTTTTATGAACTGGGGTGCCTTTCTGTTTGGTGCATGGATGTTAAGAATTGCAATGTCTTTTTGGTGGATTTTTACTTTAATGGTTATGTAGTGTCCTTTCCTAACTCTTCTGAGTGGTTTTGGCTTGACATCCATTTTATCAGATATTAAAATTTATTCTAGAGTCAATTTGCTTGGAATATCTTTTTAGATCCTTCATCATGAGGTGATGTCTATCCTTGATGTTAAAGTTTGTTTCTTGGATACAGAAGAAAAGATGGATCCTGTTTTCAAATACATTATGTTAGTCTGAGTATTTAATAAAAGGGGGAATTGAGATCATTGATGTTGAGAGGTAACATTGAGCAGTGTTTTGGGATTCCTGTTGTTGTTGGTGGTGGTGGTACTGTGTGTCCCCTCTTTTTGATTTGTTGATCTTAAATTATTTGTTCCAGTATGTTCTTGAGTGTGGTCAACCTCTACAGATTGAACTTTTCTTCCTAGCACCTTCTGTAGGGCTGGATATGTTGATAGATACTGCTTCAATTTGATTTTTGTGTGTGTGGAATGTCTTTCATCTACCATGACTGAATGTTTTCCTAGGTATAGTAGTCTGGGCAGGCATCTCTGATCTCTTAGAGTTTGTGGAACATCTCTCTAGGCCTCTCTGGCTTTTAGAGACTTCATTAAGAAATCAGATGAAATTCTAATAGATCTACCTTCATACGTTACTTGATCTTTTTCCCTTGCAGCTTTTAACATTCTTTTTTCTTGTTCTATACAGTTAATGTTTTTGATTATCATGTGCCAAGGGGACTTTATTTTCTGGTCCAATCTATTTGTTGTTCTTCATGTTTCTTGTACCTTGAGAGGAATCTCCTTTAGGTTAGAGAAATTTTCTTCTGTGATTTTGTTGAAAATATTTTTTCTGTGCCTTTGACCTGGATTTCTTCTCCTTTCTCTATTTCTATTATATTTAGGTTTGGTCTTTTCATAGTGTCCCAGATTTCCTGGATGTTTTATGCCACGATATTATTTTTAGGTTTAACATTTTCTTTGATCAAGGTATCCATTTCTTATATCATGTATTCAGTGCCTGAGATTATCTCCTCTACCTCTTGTATTATGTTGGTGAGATTTGCTTCTGACATTCCTGTTCTGGTTCCTAAATTTTTCATTTTCAAATTTCCCTCAGTTTGGGTTTCCTTTATTGATCCTGTCTACACTCTTATGTCTTGAACTAGTTTATTTATTTCCTTTCATTGTTCATGTTTTCATAGATTTGTTTAAGAAATTTATTCATTTCCACATTAAGGAACTGTAATTATATTCGTAAAGACTATTTTGTATTATAAATGCTTGGCTGATGGCTCTGACTTACTACTAAAAGCTCTTACATTTAAATTAGCCCACATCTATTAATCTATTTATTGCCATATGGTCCGTGGCTTCCTAGTTCTCTGGCATCTTGCTTCTTAAGCAGTGGGCTTGCATCTGTCTCGACTCTGCCCCTCTTCCTCTGAGTCCTTAGTTTGATTCTTCCACCTAACCTTATCCTGCCTTGCCATAGGCCAAAACAGCTTTATTATCAACCAATGAGAGTAATATATATTCATAATGTACAGAAGGATCATCCCACAGCATCTTCCACTTTCTGTCTAATCAAAAAGGAAGGTTTTAACTTTAACATAGTAAAATTACATACAACAAAAGAGTTATCAAGCAAGAATTATTGTTACACTATCTAGTCTATTTGTATTTGACAAAATCAGAGAAAACATACATTACATGTCTTATCTTGGTGAATCTGAAGTTTCATATCTAATTGACCTTCATCATAATTAAGGAAAACTATAATTACAGCTATCTAATTTTCTTTGTTTAAATTTTTTTATTCTTTTGACGTACCAACCACAGATCCCCCTCTCAATCTCCCCTCCTTCTCCCCTCAACTTCTCCCCACCCTCATCCCCTCCTCCAACAGGGTGAGTTCTCCCATAGGGGGATAGCTAAACCTGGTACATTCAGTTGAGGCAGGACCAAGCTCCTCCCTGCTTAAAGGCTATTTTAAGTTTTATTACTTGTGCTTCAGCTTTGTTGCGATGCACAGAGTCTGCTGTGGTAAGCTTGCTGTGCTCCATTGAAGACATCTTATCCTGGCTGGTACTGATTGTGTTTTTGTACTGGCATCTAGGCATCTGGGTTTGGGAAGAATATACATATTCTTGTCTTTGTTGGGTGTGTGTTCTGTTCCTTAGTTTCTGTTGCCCTCTCTGGTTCTTAGTAGAGTGCGGTGGCTGGGTGGTGGCTTGTAGGCTATTCTTCTGGGATCTTGATAGGTGTGGCCACTGGGGGTTCCAGGTAAAAAGTAGTTCTAGTATTGGGAACTGATACTTAAAAATGGGGATGGGCTATGGTGGAGTAGCTGAGGGATTCCACAGGAAGGAGAAAAACAGGATATTCCATCAGGATCTTTTTAATGCCTGGGAATGGGGACAGAGAGTGAGGAGAAGCTGAAGCAGGGGGTCTTCGACAGAGCTTGGGGTGAAACTGTGGGTTTGGTCTTGAGAATGGAGAGAAAGATGAAGATATAAAATGAGCCTATCTGCTTTGCTGGCTAGAATGATCTGCAGGTTCCCAGGAAGTGCCTGTTGAAGTTGGGGACTTAGATAAATGAATGAATGTGTGTGTGTGTGTGTGTGGGGATGTATTATGATACTAGATGAAATAAAATAAAAATTAAAAATACTTGACTCACTCCCGCTAGAGAAGCAGATAACCTAATTACAGATCTTTACTTCTCCCTCGGGTCCTCCAAATCCAATACCCCAATTGCATCTCTAGTTCTACAACAGAACACCTGCTGAGTCCCCTGCCCCCACTCCTCACCCCATCTCAAGTGGTTCACACAGATTTCCCCCTCTTAACTTCTCTCCTTTATATTTAGTTACATTGAGTCTCCACATTTAATATTTAAGGACAGTTTCTCCTAGTTGGAAAAATGTTTGGTTTCTTAGTTTGTTTTCCTCCTTATCAAGTTGCTACTATACCTGTGTTAGAAGTGCACTGAAGGAATATGAAATACTTCACTATGAAATATTTAACACATGAAATATTTAACTCAATATTTTTCTATGCTCTGTGTCACTGAGACTAAACACTGAAACAAGTGAATGACCTGTATGGCTCCAAATAGGAAATCAATCACAACTCTTTCATTTGCAGAAGTTTCTGCTTAGAAATCTGTCAGAGCGTTTGTTGCACAAAGAACCATGCACTTCATTGTTTGGAAGTCACTAGCACATGATTCATATGCTTAGCTTACAGATGCAATATGTAGATAAGCATCAACTTGATTATAAATAGAAAAGAAGAGCTTTTGTTCTTTGTTGCATACTCATTGGTGATGACCTAATTATTAGTCCTTCTCCATAAAAACAAGCTATTATACTATTTTCAGGCTTGAGAAAATATTTTCCTTAAGCTTGCCTAAAATCACTTCATGTTTCCTATATTCCTAGAGAGGAGGTAATGGAAATTATGATGTAGGTGGTATTTAAATGAAAGCATTTAATACACTAAGTATAGTAGCTAGAGATTATAAAATGATACTAGATATGTAGGTTCTAGGCCATTGCAGAGGTTGCAAGGATGTTAAGATGGGGAAATGATTCAGAAATATGTTCAATGAATTTTATAAGCTTTTAAATGCAGGAGACAGGAGAGTTCAAGGCAACATTGTAGATTCCATCATTCCCAGTAAAAGAGAGAGGGGTATGGAGAAATAGACTTAGAAAACAATGTGGTAAATTCAGTTGTTGACTAAGTGAAAATTGGAAACACAGCTTTGGCTCTCATGAGAGGGCTCTGGCTAAGTGGTATCCACTTAGAGGGTAGATGAAGCATTGCAAGTGGGTGGAATGAATGAGGCCCTTAGAAACAGATGTGTAGACTTGACACCTTTTGAGGCTGTCTTTATGTTTCTCCTGATTCTTCCACTACTAACCTCTTGAATTCTATGCTGTGCCTCAGGTTACATGCTCCCCTAAATATTGAAGAGCTTTCTTGTATATGCTTGTTTTTCTCAGATACACATGGAAACTTACGTTTTCCTTCACTCCATCCACGAATATCATCCCTGAATCTTATTCAAGCTATAACCTCCTGTTTTTATTTTCAGGTTTTTAATTACATTTATTTATTTATTTATTTATTTATTTATTTATTTATTTATTTATTGTGTATATGTGAGAGAGAGAGAGAATGAGAGATAATGGGAGAGAGAGACAGAGACAGACAGAGAGAGGGGAGGAGGAGAGAGGCAATAGGCTGTGTTTGTCACAGCACGTTTGAGCAGGTCAGAAGTTGATTTGCAGGGTTCAGTTCTCATTTTGTCTGATGCAGGGGGATCAGAGTGAGATGATCAGATTTAGTCCCAAGTGCTTTTACTCACTAAGCCATTTTGCTGGTCTTCCTCTTCTAACCTTCCATTTGATATTTATGTCCAGGTCCTAATTTCCTTGTTATACCACATTTAGGTTTTTTTTTTTTGTTGTTGTTGTTGTTGTTTGTTTATTTGTTTGTTTTTCTCACTTTGGTGTGATCCTTCCAAGACAAAAATCTGTCTAGGCTGCCTTCAGCCTTGCAACCAGAACTCTGGCCTCTTCTCTCTGTCCCCTAAGTGTGCTAATGCTACTGTGCCTGTCTTACATTTAGTTTTTCATTCGCCTCTCTTCACTACCATACAGTTTTACTTAGTCCTTTATATTTGTTTACTGACACATAGACTAACACACATCTAGAGAAGATGCCACTACTTTTTGGGTAAATGAATGAATTAATCTACTATTCATTAATCATTTGGCATACCTGACTGAATTCCCAGTTTTTACCAGACTTTAATAATGCTGAGTAAAACTTGTTTTTTGTTTTTTAACTCTGAAGTCTCAGTAGCATATGATTCTGTTAAGTGTATACAGGAAAAAAAAAGCTTTGACTTTAAGATGTGTATAAATTACCATCATAAACTGATTGATTAAGATACAAAATTCACTTTCCAAATACATTTTAAACTTTTTTTCATGTAAAACTTTCCCAGTATGTTCCATAATTTTGCTTATTTATTTTCAGAATATTTTATAAATAAGAAGACTCACCTAAATATAAATAGAATAATATTTAAGGTCATGTCTTTTGAAATGAATCAAGTGGTCTGTAATATGGTTCCAGCATTAAGTCCATATAGCTATTAACAAGTGAAATTTTCCTAGAGTTCACTTTCTTTAAATTTTGGATAGTAACACTGCTTAGTCATGAGGTCATCATGATTTAATGGAACACATAAAATCTTACAGTTTTACAGAAAATTTTATAAAATATATACTTGGCATTAAAATTAACTTATTTTTGAAGAATGAAATCATGTTACTGTTTTGGAAAGTGGATGAAGCTGCATATAATCATACAAAATAATCATTTGATATTAGCCAGACTCAGAAAAATAATTCATCTTCTTTTATTCATATGTGACATCTAGGTTTATATATGCATATATTTAAGACACATACATAATGAAATTAGAACAGGAGAAGAGGGTTTTTTTTTGGGGGGGTGTTGGTGTTTTGAGACAGAATTTCTCTGTGTAGTTTTGGTGCCTGTCCTGGATCTCACTCTGTAGACCAGGCTGGGCTTGAGCTCACAGAAATCCGCCTGGCTCTGCCTTCTGAATGCTGGGATTAAAGGCATGCTCCACTGCTGCCTGGCTGAGAAGAAGAGTTTTTAATGGAACAGAGAGGTATGGACAAGAGAGGTACTGAGAACAGCATCAGCTAAAAGATTATCCTAAATAACCCCTTCTTCCTCTTTCCATAAGAAATGTTGAATGAGCACTAGTATCAGTTAAAATATTTAATATAAAGTATAAAATATTTCATATAAAAGCTAAATCAGTTTATTAAAACCTATTGTGTTGCTGGAGTTTTCCTGCCTGGCCCACGGTCAGGGCAAATCTCTCTCAGGCTGGAGAATTTCTCTCCAGCTCCCGCCACCAAGTCCCGCCAGTCCCAGAGCCCACTTATAAAATAAACACACAGACTCTTACATTATTTAAACTGCTTGGCCATTAGCTCAGGCCTGTTATTGTCTAGCTCTTACTCTTATATTTAGCCCATTTCTATTAATCTTTACTTTGCCACATGGCTCATGGCTTACTGGTACCTTACATCTTCCTCGTCCTGATGGCGGCTGGCAGTGTCTCCCTCTCCGCCTTCCACTTCCCAGAATTCTTTTCCTTGTCCCGCCTATACTTCCTGCCTAGCCAATGGCCAATCAGTGATTTATTTACTGACCAATCAGCAACACACTTGACATACAGACCATCCCACAGCACTATTGCATTAATTTTTTGACATCTTTAATTTCATGAACTCTTTTACTTACAAATTATTCTCTTTTTGGCAAGAATATTAAGGACATTTTGAAAACATTCTTTGACATTATTTACTAATGTATTCTTTTGAATTTTGGACCTTTATTTTTGAGGTTATAATAAGATTACATCGTGTCTCCCTCCCTTTCCTCCGTCCAACCTTTCCATGTATCCCTCCTTGCTCTCTTTCAAATTCATGCTCTCTTTTAAATTAGTTTTTAAAAATTCATTCTGTGGTCTCTTGTTTTGTATTCTCATTATTATTTTGCATGATTTTAAAGTTTTACACTAAAAATGCAAGTTCAGATAATCAATTTGTGAAATTAATTGAGTACTTCAAAACATTTACAAATTAGAAGAACCCAATATGAAAAAATTTGAGAAAGATTATATTAATGAGTGTCAAGAGACAATGTTATTATCAGTGCTTAAAAACATCTTAATTCATAATTTAAATTTCATCATAAAGCAGCAGTTGGTAGAATTAAGTGGTTAAATAGATAATGTCACTAAGAAGCAATGAACATTAGCTAATTCTTGGATTGGGTATTTGCAACTTTAATTATGCTGCTGAAGAAAACAAGATTCATAGAAAACAATCTTATAATTTGGCCATTTTCTGTGAAAAAAATTAGTGTAACAGCAAGAGTTTGGATAACATCATTGTGTACAGTGACTGTCTCAGTTACAATTTTGTTTTTGCTGTGATAGGACACTATGATCAAGGCAACTTATAGCAGAAAGTGTTTATTGAAGCTTACAGGTTCAGAGAGTGAGTTCGTGACCACCAAGTCTGGAAGCATGACAGCAAGCAGACAGACATGGCACGTGAGCAGTAGTTGAGAGCTCACATCACCCCCCCCAATCAATCACGTTATAAAATCACATCATTTAAATGGATACTTTATTAATTTAAAAAATGGTGCATATGATATTACAAAATATTTATTCGAAAAACACTTTAGAAATGTAAAACAAAAATTCGTGGCTAACTCTAATTTCATTCTAACTGATGATGAAACAAAATGTTACTATGTATTTTCTTGAAATTAATCTAAATGTTCATAAAAGCAAATACTATATAATACCATAATATTACAAATCATGAAATTTTGTCTCAAACTCATTGTTCTACAGGATGTTCTCTGCTAGTACCTCTCCCACTTCTTTTTTTTAAAATTATTGAATATAAATTTTTTTCATACAATATATTCTGATTATGTTTTTCTTTCCCCCTATTCCTCTCAGTTCCTCCCAACTTCTCCTCCCACTTGGATCCACACCCTTTCAGTCTCTCTTTAGGGAAAAAGCACAATTATCTGAAAGAAGATAAAAATCAAATAAGATAAATAAAAAACAGAGAAAGACATTGGAATTGATACAAGTTCTTTGAAATCTCAAAACCCACCCCAGTGACACACCTCCTTCTACAAAGATATGCCTTCTGGTCCTTCCCAAGTAGTTCTACCAACTGGGGACTTCACTCACATGTACTTACAGGGACTATTCTCATTCAAACTGCTACAGTCATATCAAACTTATTGTTGCCTTCCATCTTACGTTTTCATTTATCTCATTTATCACATTTTTGGAAAATTTAAAAGAAAAACTTACAGAAATAAAATGTTATCAATTTGTTATATTTGATGTGTTATATAGCATCATTTAACTATGTTGCTCAATACTCTTTTGTTTATTTGTATAGCATATAATGCCCAAAGAATCACATTTTAACAGTGATACAATGTAATTCAAATCCTTCATACACATGTACTTATTGAGGAAACACTTGGAACTTGCTTTAAGTTTGGTTTGTATTTTCAAGGAATAAACAATCTAATACATACTAAGTCAAATTGAAGTGATGTGGCATTTTGCTAAAAGAATGAGTTAACTACATTTTTTCAATTTTAAGACTTTTGAGAAGAATGTTAGGTTTTTATTCATCAATTAATTTCAAAATAACTCAAACATAAATAGAAAGTATTTTGAATCATGGATTTGACTCACACTGTCTGGCTGGTCTAGGTACCAATCTAAGGAGTCATCTTAGTCATTATCTCTCTGGGGCTGACTTTCTCTAGATTTATTCCGTCCTTTTCTTCTTCAGCTACAACATGTATTACATCCCCTTTATATTGTCCACTGTGCCCATGTTTGGCCATACATATGTGTCCAAGCTCAATGCAATCTGTCCATTAAGATGATCACGATGTTGGTATGATTCTCTTTTCACTTTGGAGGCTTGATGCAAGAGTTGTTCCCTGAACTAATCTGATACCCTAGAAATGGAAATGACAGGGTTAACAGCCCTACCACACTGACAAAAGCACCTTAAGGGTAAAAAGGGTTTGTTTTGGTTCACATCTTTGTGGGGATGCTGTTTATCAAGGCAAGGAAGACATGGCAACAGACAGGAGGGGAGAAACAGGCTGGCTGGCCACGCTGATCCTCCCAGGAAGAAGGAAGTGAACAAGAAATGGGGGTGATATTGAAAGCCTGAAGTGGGGCTGATGTATAAAATCCCCAGACTTGACCAACGGTGACTAAATTCTTTCAGCAAGTCTGCACCTCCTAAAGGATCCACAACCGTCTCAAAAAGTCCTGCCAGCTGGATCCTAAATGTTCAATCAAGATCGTATGGGGAGAAATTCACATTGAAAACACACTACTCACCATACTTAAACAGTTCTGAGTTGCTGGATTTAAATGGTAAATTTCCATTGATTCTGGCCATGTTTGTTTCCATTGATTCTGGCTATGAAGTCTAATTTGAGCTCCCCATATAATTTTTAAGTATGTGAACTTCCACGGGAGTCCAGAGAACTTACTAGGACTATACCCTTAAAGAAACCTGACTCTTCCACTCTCATCAGCTCTCAACTCCAAATAGCTTCTCAGCCAGGGGTTAGGACTTGATGCTCACGTCCCTCTCAGTGCTGGTACTTGGCTTATCTTGGCCACACACAAGTGCTGGCCAGGCTGTCAATTTATGTGTAGCTGCCGTGCAGGATACAGCAAACACTGTTTCTTTGGAGTCGTCCAATCCATCTGAGTCTTATAATTATTCCACCAGTTTTCCAGGATGAACACTGAGCTTTGGGAAGAGGAGGTGTAACATAGATGTCCCATTTAGAGTTGAGCATTCTGCATAACTTTTTTCTGTGCATTACAGAAAGTTGTGAGTGTCTGTGTTAATCACCATCTACTGCAATAAGAGCTTTTCTGATGGAGTTGAGAGATTCATTAATATATAAAGATAAATCGTTAGAGATCAGTGTTATTTCCATTTAGTAGAATAATAGTAGTAGGTTCTCTACTGGTACTAATGACCTATGTATCTATGAGTTTTTGACCTGATAATGATGTCAAGTAGGGTTTCATGTGGTAGAACAGGACTCAAATCCAACCAGAAAGATGTTGACTCTCATGATAGTCTTGCCACTATCACACTAGTGATCATGGCTTGTCAGGTCAGTCATTGTTTTAGTTCCCAGTGTTCACAGATGGGTAAGACTGAGGGTTAGTTTCTCCTCCAGTAGTGTGCATAGTATATTACATCACTATGAATACCAGCCAGTATGGATGAAACTTCTGGTGAGTATTAGCTTGATTTATCCATGTTCTATGCCTCAATTTTATGGTGTCTTACCTTCAAGTGCTTAGCAGGAAATGAACAAATTGAGCAACAGGCTACAATGTTTGAAGGTCTATAGGCTTACATCATCCAACAACTCCTATAAATCGAGGCTTTTCTCTGTCCTGCCCCCATTCTGCAGCCATTTCCAAATAATCACTAGTGGGATAAGGAGTCCTTTGAGCATATATCCAAGAACAATGTAGTTGGATTGTGTAGATCTATTTCTAAAATTTTAGGTAATCTCTACATTAATTGGCATAGTGGTGCAAATAGTTTGTACTCTCACCAGTAATGAATACATACTTCTCTTCATGTCAGCATTTAACATCATTTAATTTTTTGGGCTCTTAGTCATTCTGACTGGGATAAGATAAAAAAATACCAAAGTAGTTTGAATTTGTATTTCTGTAATCACTAGTGATATTGAAAAGTTTTCCAATGTTTCCCAGCCAATTGTATTTCAACTCTCTGCTTCATTTCATGTCCCATTTTAAAAACTAAGGTTCTTTGCTTTCTTGATGTTTAGTTTTATTAGATTTTTGTATATTTTACATACTAATCCTCTGTAAGATGTACAGCTGTTTTTTTTCCTTTCTCATTCTGTAGCCTGTATGCTTGTTAGAATGATGGTGTCCTTTGCTATACAGAAGCTTTTTAGTTTCATGAGGTCCCATTCATTAGTTGTTCGTTATGAATACCTGTGCTACCAGAATCCTGTTCAGAAGGTTCTTCCCTGTGTGAATGAGATGACAAGTATTCCCTACATCTCTTTGTGAGACATCTGTGGAAGTATGAGCTTACATGTGGGTCGTCAATTCTATTACATTGATCAATGAATCTGTTTTAAGCCAGTTCCATGCTGTTGCTCTGGAACTTGAAATTTGGAATGATGAACCTCCTGCTACAGGTAATTTTATTGTTGTTCAGGATTATTTTAAAGTTAAAATAAACTTAACAAATTTTTGAGCTATTAGGTAATTCCCTACTTCAATTATTTTCCTATATGTTGTGATAAAAATGTAAACACAAATAGTTGAGAAAATACAAGCCAATGAAGCAATATAGGTCACAATGGTGGTAGCAATAGTTTAACACAATCTAAGCAAAAGGTAGGAACATAGTTTTTGAAAAGTCAAATGTAGTAATAAGTCTAGAATGTTTTATTTCCCCTTAACATTGCATAAATATGGTTTCACTTACAACATCTATTTAGTTTGTCACATTTTCCAAATAAAGAAGTATTGATGCATAATGCTACTATCATCATTTACTAAGGCAGATCTAAAGATGGTAGAAGTGAACTGACTACTACAAGTTATCCTCTGACCTCCATGGGTTTGATGGATCATGTGTAGAGCCCCCCCCCCCCGAGACATCGACGCAAATGGTGAATGAATGAACATAAAAAAACTGTTTAGTCAAGGCCCTTGATTTCAAGGAGATATAATGTAATATGTATATCTTGAATAATAAAAAAAAACTACACTAGATAGATCATGGCACACACCAATGAAAAACTTAAACATCCTGGTTGAGATCATAAAAACTGCTATTTCCTGTGTCACAATAGCTATTCTACATCTATTATAACTATGAATCTCTATGTTCTCATTATTCTATGAGTTGCTTAAGCACAGAATTGCACTTATTAGGGAAAAAGTTGTAGACATTTAGTAAATATCTAAATATTTAAAGAAAGCATGTGGTTACCTCCAAGAGCATAAAGTATATTTTGTATCAGCTGCATGCTCAATGTATTCATCAAACTTGAAACATTTTCTGTGAAACAAAAGTTATACAACTGAAGATATTTGGTTGACTTATTCCTACGTGTATGGCTGTTGTGGTTGGTACTGCTTTTTCTGTTTGATGGAGATAAATTACCTTTGAAAACAATTATTTTTGCAGAGATTTTAACGTAAAAGTTTAAATAGTCATAAATTTAAAATAAAATGCACTTATTTATATTGAGAGTTTACAAAATGTTATCAAGGTCTGCATGCTTCATGTGAACTCTTTTTTACATGAAATTTTTAATGTTCCATTTATATTGTTTTGTACATTGTCATATTTTCAAATTAGCTTCAGTTTAACTTTATCATTGTTCACTTTCTGAAGTGTTATATGTTAAATAACAAGTCCTTATTAACTGAAATAATTGAATTTGAAGTCTGAAACACCTGACTAGTACTCAGTCTCCACTGTGTCGAATATATGACCATCTCTCTGAGACTTCATTTTTCTCATCTGTAGTATAGGGATATAGACAACAATACCAACCTCAGGGGACAGTCATTAAGGTAAAGAGAGGTGCATGCAACATGATTATCACTGGCTCAGCACACATAAATGTAAATGAGATGAACAGATAGCTTTAATTTTAATATTAAAATATAAAATATTTTAATTCAATGTATTGTTCCCCTGAAATATAATTAATTACTGTTAACTCTAGACTAAAATTGATAAAGCAAATTAGCTTTCAGATTTTATGTTACTAACTGAAGGTTATTTTTAATCTCTTACATCTCCTAAGTTGAAGTAAAAGATCCTTATAAGAGTTATATAAATTCTCAAGCTTCCAAATGCAAAATTGTCTTAACAAATGCGGGCCACCAACTGCCACCTCCAGAGATGATTCAAAAAACGTAGGGACCACGGAATTTGAATTTTTGAAGTACATATCAGGTGATGATGCTGAAATGTCACTAATTGGAAAACACTGGACAGCACATCAAGCATTTATAGTACTATAAAGGGTGCGCTCTGTGTGAAGGACAACAGATTACAGATGAGTAGAAGGTTAAACATCTGCAAAGCCTCCCTTCACATATAATGTCATTGATTCAGAATAATGCACTTTAATTTGTTGTGACAACGTCATTTAGAAATGTCTCTCATGGGCCAATTTTTAACTCTAATTAATATATGCATTTTGAAGATTAAAAAAAATAAACTAGTTAAATTGAGGGTCAGCCCTCAGTAATTATAGCCTTTAGGTTGTGTTCCCTTTAAGGCATATGTTTACCAAGAAATTTCAAAATTGAGACAATAGGTTGCCATGTCACGAATGATATTCATCTGTTGTTAATTAATGGTGCATCTGTCACTCAGAAACTGTGCAAATTGGAAGAACTTCATTAGATTAGCCCCTACCAGAAGTGTGACAGTTTCCCTTTCAGACTTGTGAAATTCTAACATGATTAAAATAATGAATGCTGTGTTTTTCTTTCCATTTACTGTAACAATATATCGCAGACAACTCTAAAAAGAATGAACATTTTATTTGACTTGAACTTTGAAGTTTCAGGACAGTATTTATCATCCTCATTGCTTTGGGGCTTGTGGACCATCAAAGCAGTGTGGTGGCAAGGTCATACAGTAAGCTGCTCACATCATAGTGACCAAGGAGCAATGAATGTGAGACGTCAAAGGATTAGATCTCAGTATCCTTTTCAAGACCATGCACCCCGTGATCAAACATCTTTTCTGAAGGATGCATGTCTTAACTATCACTTTTCAATAGTATCACAAGCAGGCCATCCAAGCCCTTAACAACAGACTTTGGGGATCCAAAGCATAGCAAGTGGGTCTGGGAATGTAGCTTAGTGTCAAAATACTTATCATGTTTTCAGTTTCCAGAACTTCCACAAAGCAAGCAAACAAATGAACAAAACATAGCAATTGTTTCTGAGAAGAAAGGAGCTGTGTGGCTGCTGCTTCTGCACTATGTACAAATACCCTGAATCATCATGCCCAGTGCACTGGGTTACTGCCGTTGTGCTTGCTTTTGAATTCACAGGGTGACGGCTTCACATAGAGTAAGCAAATAATCTACCATTGAGTTAAAGCCCAGCCCTAGAGTAAACGTGTATTAAAAACAAGGGTTATCATCATGATCATCATGGTGATGGCAATAATATTAATGTAATAATATTAAAATAACTGACATGGTAACTACCTGTGGGATAATTTCCTGGCTATCTTTACCTCATCAGGTCCATGACTTTGTATAGAGCCTGTCAGTGATTTAGAACTGACTCTGTATGAATCTTATTATATATTGCCAGTGGTAGACTGAGCCTTTCACAATGATCTCATGACGATCTTGTAGTTTCCACCTAGTTTCCTTAGAATGTCTCACAATTGGATGGCCACCCTGTCAAGATTCTCGAGTAGCCCTCTGGCAACACTCAGAGAGGTACCCTGGCCCCCAAACGTTGACAGTACCAACTTCCTGTCAAGTGAAGGAGGCATGTTGGAAATGTAACCCACAGGTCAAGCCTTCATCAGACACATCCAGAGCAGACCTCTGCTAGCTCCTGAGAGCCCTGTAGGCAGAATCACTTGACTTCACTGTTCTCTAGTCCTGACCTACACAGCCTTGATGAGTGAGGGTTGATAAATAATGTTTGGGATAGTATGTTGTGGAACTCTAGCTGACTGATACAACTCCCAAGGTGGATAGAGCAACTGTATCTAGCAGTTCAGTAACCTATTTTCTCAGTATGTATTTTGTTTTCCTTAATTCAACTTCCCTAGGAAAAACAAATTGCTCTTCCTACCCATTTTATTTTTGCTACTTGAATTACCAAATTTTTTCCCCTTAAAAAGGCTCCAATTTTAGAACTCTAGTATGTTTTACACTATATAACTCTTACCAACTTCTGTTCCCAAGATTATCTTTTTGTGTGTTTATTTTTGAGATTGTAATTGAATTACAATGTTTTAACCTTTCTTTTCCTCTCTCCAAACCTTCTCATATATCATCAGTCCCTCTCCTCCTTCAAATTCATAGCCTCTTAAAAAAATTGTCATTAAGTACATATGAATTTACACAATAAATGTGTGTTGCAAGCCATGTTACTTAATGCTTCCTTTTTTGAGTTCCTTTGACATTTGCATGATCTAAACCTCATTCCATAGAGAGCAAATAAGAACACATGGTACATAACATCTGCAGTAGCTTTTTCTTGGTAGAAAAGCTATACATCTGGTGATACTGACTTCTGCATAGTACTGTACCTTGGGAATGATTCTTCGTGTAGGAAGTAATCAGTCTAAAAAGAGAATGCAGAGAGAAAAATAGAGGAAGTGACTGAATATTTTAAGATTTTAAATATTTTTTTTCTGCAGCATATAAATTTTCCTCCTATACAAAAGAAATTTAATTGTAGTCAGCCTGTTAATTAAAATAATTAGGTTATGAGAGACATGTAAACTAATGTTTCTCTTCTTGTGGGTAAGATACATTGTATGGAGAGTTTCAAGTCTTTTTAGTGAACCATCTGAGTCCAATTATTATTCTAAGCAATACCATTGAATATACATGTATCTCCCTTTTCTATTTCTTTGTTGACTCATACTTGAAGTATTAAAATACACGTTTGAGATTTTAATATCATCACCTCTGTTTTAAGACTATTCCTACTAAGGCTGTGTCAAAAATGAATGACTGATCTAAAAGTCTTTAAAATTACTTAGGATAAAAAGCCAACCATCCTACCAAAAGAAATTATCACGAAGAATGCTTTTAGACAGTTAAAAATGAATCATCATAGTTAAATGTGTAATTTTAAATATGATTTTTATTTTGCTAAAATTTGAATTATGATAAAATAAAAACTTTCATAATCTGGAGTATTTCATCAAGAGTAAGAACTGTAAGCAGCTACTTCTAAATACATAAATATTCTATTTCTCATAGCATTTATTATTATTTAGACACTTATTTACTAGTATGTCTTTGAATTTAGAAGGCATGAATTCACAGTGAATGTCACTATTATTAATAAACACTACTAGATAAAAATACTAGTCATGCTCCAGATTCAGGGCAAAAAAAGCAACGTAGAGGAGCTAGGCCTT
This sequence comes from Peromyscus eremicus, assembly GCF_949786415.1. Classification (NCBI taxonomy): domain Eukaryota; kingdom Metazoa; phylum Chordata; class Mammalia; order Rodentia; family Cricetidae; genus Peromyscus; species Peromyscus eremicus. The sequence goes on along the minus strand of NC_081434.1, from coordinate 21,941,920 downwards.
ATCACAGTGCTTGGAAATGACTATTCTATTGCATGACATTAAAATGCAATAAGAAAAATAATCCCAAAGAGGCATCATTTGGAAGAAAGATTAATTTCTCTCATCCATCAAAGACTGATAGATATAAACCACCCTTGTCCAGTTGCACGTGAGCAAAGCTAGTTCACCCCTGTGCGTTGTACACTTAAACCTTCCTCACCTCTTACCTTCTGAGTAACAAACCTCCTACACAAACCTGTTTTTTCAAGACAGCTATAGTAGATACTGACATTTGTCACCAAATATAAATATCTATTTTCTTGTAATTGTTCTTCTATAATGAATGTTTTAATCAAGCTCTCCAGCCTTCCTTGTAGCTAAGTACGTATGCACTAGTGTAAGAGGACAATTTACACAAAACACAAGAGCATTTCTGCAAACAGAATGAAAATGCCAACTCTTATTTTTGTTCTTCATGACTGGATTGCAGACCTGAGTGCAGGAGCTGCAGCTGCCATCTTGAATATGAGGTTGAAACATGTCCAAATGGAGTAGATTGTAGAGGACAACTTCGTAAGTCTGCTAATCTTCTGTAGGATTGAACAACTAATAGTTCTTCATTGTGCTTCTTATTTTGTGGCATTTTTATATGCAACCAAAGCTTATACACACACACACACACACACACACACACACACACACACACACACACAAGCACTACATTTTCTTTTCATTTTTAACTGAAACCTCTACATTGAGGGATCTATGTCTGAGCTGTCTTACTTGGGTATCATTGGGCCTATCATGATATTGAATATGAATATGTTAATTCTTCACAGATACCTGGTCCTTAGGGAGGGGTGTGTGTGTGTGCGTGTGTGTGTGTAAAATGGCTTATAAGATTAAGTGGCATTTTTTTTTTATTTCTTATGAAACATTTTGAGCAAAGGCATAAATCAGGACTGCTCTTGTAGTACATAGCTGCCCAGGTATGGGAACAGATGTTTCCATTTTCTACTTAATTGTAAGTGGTGTGAGAAATACTGTCTTGACTGAATCAGATGAAACTCTCTGCATACAAATTTTCAGACATCTTCATTATATTTATATTCATTTTCAGAAACTATTTCTACTGTGAAAAGCAGCATATTAAAAATAATGACTAGCTTTGTGTTCATACATCTGCTATAAGCTGGAAATGTCATGATCTTGGGTCATTTAAGAATTTCTGTGCCAACAAAAACGGCATTTTCAGTTTTAGATGGCATCCTTTCAGGTCACTATTCTTCAGTGTCGTACATAATTTAAATATGGATTTTATTTGCTTCTCGATGTTTTGCCTGTTATCAGAACCAAAGTAAATGCTGTTACCATTCTAACTCATTTTAATACAGTTCTATTAAAGAAGGGAGGGGTGATATCAAAATATTTCCAAGCCTTGTTACTTGATCCCGGTTAACATAAGAGCATGTAGCAGAAAGCAGGTTTGACAACTGCAAGATCGGTTGAACGACAATAAAGTTATTCAAGTTAGGAATCTCTTTCTATCAGAGGGCAGGCGTCTCCCTGAAAGCAGAGTCTGTCAAAAAGAGTGGGATTTTATCAAGAAAGTCAAAATGTCTGTGAAAATACTATGATGACTCCAGCTAAAAGCTCATTTGAATATATTTTATTCACAAGGACTAGAGAATCAGGGGTTTTCTGGAGACTGTGTTTCTAAAAGGGTAATTGGTGTTTTGCAATGCATAGACTTATTAATATTTGCAAGAAGTCTGTGATGTTTTATATCTGTGAAGATAAATACAGTAACAGAGAAATGAAGGTTTTTTTTTTCTCTCTAATTGTGACCATGTTTTATCTACTGGAATTTTTATTCTTTTACTTATTTTTTTTTATTCATTTTACATACCAACCACAGTTCCCCTTCCCTCCCTTCCTCCTGCTTCCCTCCACCTCCACCAACCCAACCCCATTCACTCCTCAGAAAGGGTAAGGCCTCCCATGGGGAGTCAACAGGCCTGGCAGGTTCAGTTGAGTCAGGACCAAGCCCCTCCTCTCCACACACAAAGCTGAGCAAGGCATCCCACCATATGGAATGGGCTTAAAAAATACATTTTTTTAATGCCAAGAATTTGGACATATTGATGGGTGTTCTGAAAGACCAAGCTGATTGCTAATATTACTTTGTATCATTTTATTCTTTAGTGTGATCTAGTTCTTTAAGAGCTTATATCTTTTGCTGTGAATATTCTTATAATATCTAGAATTATTCACCAGCTCTCTGAATACGACAAAAGTATATTAACAAGCAATACTCCAACAGATGGTGAGGCATGGCATACAACCTTCTGGCTACACAGAAGTAGATGATAAAAAAGGAAATGAAGTTTATTTTCTTGGGTGTCTACAGAAAGTGGATATGCAGCTGATAATAACTATTTTTGTATTGTGATATTAGAAAATGTAACATTAAATGTGCAGTTGAGTACCATATGTCTAGATGCAAAGCAAATCATGACCAAAGATCTGACATATAAACTAAAGCTCTAAAAATGGGTATGAGTGGCACAGTTCTTGCTGAGAGCATCACCAGTCTAGAACAGTTTACAGATAGGATTTCTTTTCCCGTTTCTGTGACAGTATTAAGCTGTCTTTATGTTAGAAAGAAATCCTGAGCTAGATACATAACAGGTCGTCATTAACACTTTCTTTAATAACAATATATGATTTTAACATTTTACATTTAAGAAATATAATTAATTGTCCTTTCATAGGCGATTTCTGTTTTGATTGTTTCTCAGACAAGCTTTTGCTTTGGAGCCCAAGCTGGGTTTGAACTCATGATCTTAACAGCTCAGTCTTCCAGGTACTTCAGATGTGCACAGCCAACCCTAGGCGACTACATGCATTTTGATGAGCTATACTAGAACTTGTCATCAGTGACTGAATTGATGCTGCTTTCTCAGTGTATTTACCTGTGTATTTTCTCTGTGTATTTTTTGGGAAGACAGAGGCTACTTCATGACTCTTGTGGTTTAGGAGCAAACAGTGCACTGGAATCACTAGGTTGAAACAAGTGGAGTGAGCCTGGGTAGTCACACTTACCGGAAATAATCTAGACAAGAGATGTGCTGGGGAGCCAAGGTGCTGATTCTGAAGTATTCTTTTTGAGAACAGAATCTTACTAACACCACAGAAGGGTCCAAGAAGCAGAAAAACGGATGTCGGTAGATGAGTTTTAAATGGTCCCTCACAAGTTGCTAACATGCCATGAGGGCAATGAAGTTCCACCCTTAAAACACCTATTGTTAACATTCAGGATTTGTCTGCTTTTCAGCACTGTAGATGACAAAAATGGCTGTGTGGACACACTGCAGTATCCATGAGTAAAAGAAAAACAAAACAAACAAACAAAAACAAAAACAAACAAACAAAAAACCAAGGGAACAAGGGAAAAACAAGAGTGAGATCTCTGAGGTTTCTGAGAGATCTCGGGCCATTGTCTCACAGCTCGCTAACTTGTCAGCAAGCACAAATGAGTTGTTCATTTTTTTTTTCCCCAGCAGTCCACATTATAATCTGAATATCTAAAAATAGTCACATTTTACACTTGGGGTATATTATCGAATTAATGAACTAATTAAATGAATGCATTGTGTTATTTTGAACCAAGTCAAGCTACATTTGTTCCCACTATGTGTTATATAATTACTTCTAAATTTAGGCTATAAATTTGTATTTATTTCCTCCTTAAACGTATGACATGTTCATGATTCACCCATGCGATTTGACAGGAAGTAAACTTTTCTAAAGAAGAAATTTCTTTAAGTAAGCACTGTAATTTTCCATGTAACTATAATTAGATTGTCTAACATTATATTTTCTTCATTGTATTTCTAAATTAACGGGTAGGATTTTTTGAAGTAAATCCTATGAATTTTGCTATACATGTAGATTCATGCAATCAACACCACCATCCAGTCACAAAGTCATTCCATTGCTTAGAAATTCCTATTTGATTTGACATCTTATTTCTTCTAACATCTATTTATTTTTCTTTTTATCCCTTTATTTATTAGAATCGAATCTTGCGTGCTGTAGCTTGAGACTCATACAGACTCGATATTCTGGCAGAGTTAAAGGACCCTTGTCATGAGATCTTAACTGTATTGTAAAATTAGTCCTATTGATCATTCCTTGAACTGGAGGCTCTGTTTCCTACTTCCCCCTTTCCTCTCTTTGAACTTCAGGCTTTTCTAGATTATCCCTCTTGCTCCTGGCACGATGCTCCAAGTACCATTAGCTTAAGTAAAGGGATTCAATTTTCTCATGAAGTCACTGGTAAACCTGAAAGTATGTAAAGTCTAATTTGTGCACCCTTCCGTCAAATGCCGCAGCTCTTTGGGTATACACCCAGATCCCAAGCCAGGTCACTGGGCAAGGCCACCTGGAACTCTTGATTTCAACTGTCTCCCTTCTTCTCTCTCCCTCTTCTTCTGTCTCCAGTACTTCTGCCTTTTTGCCATGAATAATGCCAATTGAGAACTCATATCTCCTCTTTCCCTGACTCCTTCTCAATTTTCAGGATATATTTAAGACAATACTTTCTCAGTAAATTTCTGTGGTATGTTAGTCTAGATATATTCCTCCCAGTCCGACTCCTGCCCTGTCAAAGTGTAATATTGTACTTCACTGGTTCCCAAATCGTGATAGGATTTCCTTTTTTGTCATTATATGTTAAGTTTCTTGATAATTGATACTATGTCACATCATCCAGGATCAGTATGACTTTTATCAAAAATGAGCATATGAATGGATGAATATCAATCTCTTCTCTATTACAACAGAAAGTATACTTTCCAGAAATGTCCTTGATGAAATGAATGGTTGCTCAACTGAATAAAGCTTCTTAAAATCAAGTGGCATTTGACAGATTCTTATGGCAGGGCAATTCCCATCTAAATACAGAGGTTCCTGGTTTGTCTGCTTCCTCAGTGGCTGAAAAGCATTCAACAGACAGATATGCACACACAGACACACTCACAGGTGCAAACACACATGTCACTATGTATGTTTAAAGTGTGTTTTCCAAAATCCAAGAAACCGCATGGATGAGAGAACATGTCCAGATCACCAATTTACACAGCCCTGATTCCTTAATGAAGCAAATCCACTTTTCTAATTTTAAGATTCGGGACTTTCCAATGGAGTTTCATGGGAGGTGTAGGGATAAGATAGGAAAAGCTTATTATACCACTTGTAATTTAATAAATACTGCTTTTTGACACTTTTGACAAAGTTCTCTGTGCCCAGAAAATATGGAGAAATATGTATAGTACTTTGTAAATATTTTGAGTAAGTGAATGAGTATTTATTCGGTGAATATAAATTTTGCAAGGTTATAAAATAATGAAAGTCTATTTTATAAGTGCTATATACATACACACAAACATTGTGCATTCCCTCCTGAGCAATTTACCCAACACTATTAAATAGTTAAACATTACATAACAATTCATTTTGGTAATTGATATAATTATCCCATTTTCAGGTGAATAACCTGTTTAGGTTATAAAAACAACATGTGGACATCGGGTATTTCAATTCAAGTAGTGTGGTTCCAAGTCTATGAACCAATTAGCAATGCTGTCAAGTGAGCTGTTTGTGTATGTGTTTTTGGAAGCAAGCTAAAACAGAACAGTGGGGAGAAAGCTGGAATAAATATTTTCTCCTAATATCTGCCTTTGTATATATTTAAATTTCTAGGTTTTTTTTTCTTATCTACCACTGATTCCCACTTAAGTACTCAAAGTTCTGTTCAGAATGTTAAAATAATAAGTTATCAATAACATAGAACTCTAAAGGCAGGGTAATCAAAAACAAATCCAGTGATTTAAAATCCTGGCATCATTAACCCTGTCATATTTTAAGTAGGCTCTGCACATGCCAGTATCTGCTGTAGTCTGTGTAATCCTAACAGTAGAGTTGGTAATGTTTTAATATGAAAATATCAAACAGTTATTATTTCTCTGCATTGAATAGAAGATATGCTGAAAGAAGGCTTTCTTTTTTTTTTTTTTTGGTCTAGAAGTTGCCATTTAAACTTGTATGTTGTGAAAGAAAATAAATAACTTGTGAACCTAGATTTTTAGAATACACAAATTTTAGGTAAATATAAGCAAGTAAAGGACTTGTGACTTCCATGATGGGCAACAACTCCTGGTAGATGTGAGGATGCTTTTGTAACTCCATCAAAGTTGCTGTATAACAGGATATATATACATATATATATGTATATGTATATATGTATATGTATGTATGGATATATATATGTATATATATGTATATATATTATATTCTGTTTACCTAAAATTACATTCATAGATCAATACGTCAAATGACTAGAACAAAGTCAGGAGACTAGTGATCAGCCATTTGTTGAGGAAAACCATTCTGTGTATTATAGGTAAGTTGAAAGTAGGGATGGGGTCTGCTGGGGGACAGATACGTTTAAGTTAGTAGTGAAGTGATGGCAATACACCAAGTGGGGACGGGGAAAGGTTTAATCAAAGTTAAGGGTGGATGAAGACACTACATGGGAACCTATGATCGTGCACCTGAAGTAGCAGATCCAAGGGGTCAGTAGAACACATGTAGGATGAAAGAACAGCGTGGAGGGAATACTGAAAACCAAAGGGGTAAGTGGAAAGTGTGGCAGTGGGTCCATAAAAGAGGATGAGAGTGGGTTAAACAAAACAAAGGTTATATGAGGAAGACTTAAGAATCTGATCATCGGTAAGCTAATTGAAGCATTATTTTACAGAAGGAATTGAAGTAGAGTTGGCCTGAACAAACAAACAATGCTGCTCCCAAAAGATAAGTAATTAAATGGCAATCTCAGTGCCAGGCACAAGTTACTTCCTTACATTAAGGAGAGCAAGGGGTACAAATTCTGTAAGCACAATACTCATGTATTTTCTACAAAATTAAAAGTTAAATAAAAATAAAGCTATTTTAATTCATGAGAGCATAAGATATATAAATTATGTCTTCATGTTGTGAAGGCAAGACACAAGTTACTCAAAGTGTGGGTCTGAAGTATTTCAATACCTAGAAAATCAAATATTCACTCTTTCCTCCGTTTTTCTCTAATCTGCCTACCCATCACTATTTCTTATTGTCAAATACAGGATAATTTTTTTTCATATATGTATACTACAAGTTAGCCCAATAAGCTAAATAACCTATCAAAGGGCAATATCACTTGGCTTAAAATCAATAAACAAAACGATTTGTAGGTTTTACTCAAATGTTCAGAAAATTTTCTAAATTCAGAGATTCTATTTACTACTACTATACAAAGTTTATATTAAAACTAATTTCATTTAAAATTTTTATAAAATATATTTTCATCATATTACTTTCTCTCCCCCAACTCTTTCAATATACTCATCACCTCCCTACCCACCCATCTAATTTTGTGTTCTTTCTAGACCTCACAAAAAAAAAATCACCAAAAAAGCAAAAATTAAAATAAGCAAACAAAACACCCAATAAGACAAAAATATCAAAACAAAACAAAAAGACCCCCTTGACACATACACACAAATAAATAACATGGAGCCCATCTGTGTTGTTGATATACTCCTGGGCTTGAGACCTTCCCTGGAGTGTGATGGATACACCCACTAATGGATAATGACACCCCATAAGAGAAAACTGAGTTTCTCTTTTCCAGTGGGTATCAACCTCAGATGGCTTCTTGATTAGGGGTGGGGACTTTGTGTCCATTTCCCTTCTTCTTGCTGCAATTTTGTATTGTTTGAACCTTCGTGGGTTTGGTGTGTGCAGTTCACAGACTCTGTGAGTTAATTGAGTATCGGTCTTGTTGTGTCTGGAAGATGCTGTTTCCTGGGAGTCATCCGTGATCCCTGGTTCTTACAATCTTTCTGCCTCCTCTTCTGTCGACTTCTGAACGTTGAGCGAAGGAATTCCACAAAGACTTCTCATTTTTTTTCGATGAGTGAGCCAAGTCCCTCAGTCCTGCACATTGTCCAGCTGTGGGTCTCTGTGTTAATTAACATCCATTGCAAGAAGACGCTCCTGTGATGTACACTGAGTGATGCGTTGATCTAAGCCTCAGCCAATTGTGTCAGCTGTGGGACCCTGGTAGAGAGCGGTTCCGCAGGTCTCAAGCAGTCACAAAGGAATGGACTTGAATTATGGCTGAAAGGGGTAGCAGGGAACAACTGGGGAGAGATGTCTGTGTCCACATCAAGAGGCCAAATGTTATACTAATTAAAAAAAAATCTTATCGCCCTTCACATATCGTACATGCGAATTGAGAAAACAGCTGTGTTACCAAGTTATTAAAAAAAACATAAACAGTGTGAAGGAGGTGGTATATGAGCTGTTAGAACTGCTGATATTTTTGATCAGTTAAAATATCTATGACTCATCATAAAGAATCTATTGTGTGACTTTTAGTCTGTCTTGTTTATTTATTTGTGGTTTTTATACGTTGATATTCAATTTTAAAAAAGATTTTGAGATTATAATTACATTTCTCCCTTCCGATCCCACCCTCTAAACCCTCCCACATACCTTCCCACTCTTTCATTCAGATCCACCTCCTTTTCATTAGTTGTTATTACATACCTATATGTTTATACATTTATATTCCTAAATATAATGTACTCTGTGTGTGTATAATGTTATTTGTATGTTTTTGCAATGCTGACCTCTTAGCTCTGGACAACAAATTAGTGCACTCTTCCCTGAGGAAGACCACCTTTCCCTTGCCTAGGATTCCTCAGTTGCCTATAGCTCTTCGTGTAGGAACTAGGTCTTGAGGGCTTTGCCTTGTCCACTATGGCATGTCTGTCCTTGTCATCCTTGTTCAGCGCATATTCATCATCTTTTAAAGGTTCATACACATATTCAATGTATCATGATAACATGCATCCTGAACTCCCTCCCAGAGGCATATCTCACATTGCCTCAAAACTTATTGTCATTTTATATATAATCCATTATGTCCATAGTGCTGGCCAAATTCACATATATGTAAGGTCATCCACTGGGGTCTGGGAAACCTGCCAATTGCCACCCCCTCTAAAGAAGCAAGTATCTCTCTTCCTCAGCAGCCATCAGCTGCATAAATCCCCAGCGAGTAATCTGACATTATTGGTCCCACACCAATATGAACATTTTAACTATTGAACTTGTGAAGGTTATATACTGATGATCACAGCTGCTGTGTATTCATGTGTAAACATCCATGTCCTGTTCAGAGGTTAGCTTTTTATAGCATCCTCCTCGTCCCCAGGCTGCTACATTATTTTTATACATCTTCTGTGATGTTGTTCCCTCAGCCTGTGGGAAAGGTGATCCACAAAGATGTCCCATCTTTGGAAGAGTCCACTCACTTGTTTAGACTTAGCATATTGAACAGTATCCTCGGCAATAAGACGCTTCTCTGAACAATGTTGAGAATAGAAAAAATATATAAGCAATAAATTTAAATATTACAGGACAATTTGACAACATGACCACTTAGCAAAACAACATCACTGGATTCTCACATAGTGCCTACGGCTTCCCTAGACATGGGATTTGACCCTGTTTATAGGACCAGTGAGCATTCTCCTCATGAAAATATTTTGCTCTAGACCATTGTAAGTACTTTCATAAAAGGCATGTGTACATATGTGCAGTTTGTGTGTTGTAGAAAGATTACCAGACTGAAGAAAAAGAAAACCCCACGTGTTAAGGGAGCAAGCATCTTTCTGAACAATGGTTCAGTCTTTATGAAATGATGTTCTGGCAAAATAGTTCCTAAGGTCCCTTAAATTTTAGTTGTGCAGCCCTGTAAGTTTTCTTGCATCAAATACACTGCCTAAAGAACATCATTGGAATGATCATTCCCATAAGTATTCTGTGAAGGTTAATGATATCTATTTATACTGTTAATCAGGTTATCAAAACATCCAAAGTTATTCTAAGATCATGTTTTTTACTATTTCCCAAAGGACAGAGTAATATTTTGTTGTTCACACAGTTATATTAAAGTGATTATTCTTTGTTTTCATTCAAATAAATATATTTATGTATAATAATTTTGTAACTTCAATATACTTGAATAGAAACATTATTTTTGGTACCATATTATATTGACAAAATCTTAATGAAAAATGTATGGCATTTTGTTCAAAATTCAGAGATCACATTTTTCTTAGTTATAAACTATAGCATGGACAATGATGTACAATAATGGTTTAATATATATTTGTTTACATATTTAAATTAATAATTTGTTCCAGCATATATAAATACAGGAAATATTATTAAACTTAAAAGTATGCACTATTTAATAATATTTCTGTATTAAATATAATAAAAACAAATTAATGCTTAGCAAGAAGGCAAAGGATTCTCTTAGTTATTTTAATTTGTTGTCTTAATTAGTTTTTACTTAAAATATACTTTTACAGCCAGGCCTAGTGGTGCATACTTTTAATCACAGCACTTGGGAGGCAGAGGCATGCAGATTTCTTGTGAGTTCTTGTGAGTTCAAGGTCAGCCTGGTCTACAGAATGACTTCTAGGACAGCCAGAGCAACATAGTAAGACCCTGTCTGGAAAAAAAAAAGAAACCCAAAAATTATATATATATATATATAATTTTTATATATATTTGTTTACATATTTAATTATATTTAATTATATTTAATTATAAAATTATAATTTTATTATAAGATAATCTATAATACAATATCATAATTTTCTTGGAACTTGCCACTTTTTAATTAAATAATCTTACAGTTATTTCACTGGGTTCATATAATTTGTTTTTGGTGTTCCCCAAGTTATGTTATTATTTTTTTCACAATGCTTTCCAACAAAGGATCTGCAACAGAATTCTGGATAATATGGAGGCTTATCTTCTTAGGAGATTGTAAGGATTTAGAATAGAAGTCTTGTCAATATTAACTTATTAAATGATTTTTATCTTTGATGGTATCTGCATTCTCTTTCACTAGCAAAATATGTGAAAATGAAATATTTGTTATAGTTAATGGAAAGTCTTATCAAAAAATTTTATTAGCATAATTTCCTAAAAGGGACACACGAGTAGATAGGTAAGTAAACAGAGGAGCTATTGAGTACAAACTGCACAAATCAAAACTAGAATGTAACATATTTATAAACATGTTGTTAAGGTTTGATCTAGATATAAAAATTAGAACTAAGACAGCCTAATACATTAAATCTTATACTAAAAATATTTCCCAGTGCCAGTCCATGATGCCATCACTGTCTCCATGACTTTTACTGGGACTGTACTTGAGCCATGAAAGGCTATCTCTGGATATTACTCTGTCTGTTGTGGAGGCGTGGTTCCACCCTGTCCATGGTGTTTTGTATGGTCACTGGAGTCAGAGGAATTTATTATTCAGAGAGGGTAGCAATGTAGTCTGATGCATGTGGGGGTCAAGGTTTCAACTTCCATTCAACATGTTGTTATAAACCAGAGACAGATGCATCCAAATGTCTTTTCTGGCTGCAGGTGGAACCTAGTCGTTTAATGTCAGATGAAGCATCTGGAGTCCAGCATTAAATGCAAGTGTCTCCTTCCTTCACAACTCACTTATCCCTACAACTCAAGAGTTCAAGCAATGACACTAAACCTGAAAACACCAATCTAAGTTTGTTAGAGAATATTAGGAAAAAAAACTACAGAAGACTAGTACATACACGCATAAAATTTTGGAGTTGCATGAGGTCTTACTTTCTACAAGTTAGGGAAGAGAGAGAAAGGGAGCACAGTGTATTGGGGAGACAGTAAAAGGAAGGGAGGGAGAGACACTGTAAAAAAAAAGATAAGAGGAAAGAACTAAAGATAGCAGAGAAGCATAAAGGAAAAGAGTGAGTATGGTGACATTTAGGTTGTCTACATTCTTTATTTCTGAGACCCAGTTTTTTTTCTTTTCTTTTTGTTAAGATATTTTCTATTCGTTTTACATATCAACCACGGATTCCCCTGTCCTCCCTCTTCCCACCCCCGAGCCTTCCCCACCCCCAACCACCCCCCATTCCCACCTCCTCCAAGGCAAGGTCTCCCATGGGGAGTCGGCAAAGACTGGTACATTCAGCTGAGGCAGGTCCAGTCCCCTCCTCCCTGTACCAAGATTGGGCAAAGTGTCTCAGCATAGGCACTAGATTCCAAAAAGCCAGCTCATGCACTAAGGAAAGGTCCTTGTCTCACAGTTGAAGCTAAACAACTGCTGAGACCCAGTTTTACTATCTCTGATTCTTGTGAGACATATGTGATTATCACTCCAAACTGCCCTCCTCTTTTCATTTACGTGTGTAGCTTTCTAATACTCAATTCAAACAATTAATGCAACAAGAAATTAGACTCACTTCTAAAATTATTAACATTTCTACAGTGCTCAATGATTAAGTATTACGGTTTTCATAAAATGTATAAACCTCTAAAGGCAGAAAATTTGACTTGTTAGTTGACTGTCTTGTGCCAAATGAGGGTTATTTCATAGTATATTCCATAATCAAAGTTTGCTCTAAAGAACATGGTGAAGCTTTGCAAATGGGTGGCTTTTAAATAGAACATGGAAGTTGGTGGCTTGCATCTGTTACTTGTCTCACCAGAACATTGTGTTGTAATTTTTACAAAGTGATTTTTGAGACTGTCTTAATCAACATTCAGGAAATGTATAATTTATTCTTCTCTGTCAAAGACCAAGCTTTACTCTTCCTTGGTGTCCCAGGATAGTGAGATACCTTTAGTTAAGCTATCATACACTCTAAACCACTTCTCTCTTGTAGGCATCTTCATGACATAATTTTCTCCCATCATGAAATACTTTTTAAAAAGCAAAATATTTCTTTAATTATACATTAGTAAATCATGTTATCTTTGACCAACTATAACATATCTCTTTTAAAACATAATAAGCCATTTCTTGAGATAATTCACATAATATGGGTTATTTTTGAATTTGGAAAGTCTTAGGAATTCACAATCTCTGTCTTCTAATTGTCAGGTATCTTATGCATTTTGTTCTTTTTTGTCTCATGGAAGATGATTCATCTGTCTTCCTTTTTTCATAAGCCACAAAAAAAATGTATGCAGATATATGTGGGGCTAATTTGGAAATTTGTTCTAACTTTAAACAGTTAATTAAGAATGCTGTTATATTAAAATAGTGTGCATTTAGCCTTTTTATTTAAAAACAAAGTTTTATTTATTTAAAATCTATGCACACAGGAACTAAAGAGACAGTTCAGTGATTAGGAGCACTGGCTACTCTTCCAGAGGACCCAAATTCAATTCCTAGCTCCCACATGACTACTTACAACTACCTGTAAACCCAATCTTAGTGGATTTGACATTTCCTCTAGCCTTTGCAGGTAAGAGGCATGCAGGTAATTCACAGACATCCATACAGGCAAAATACCCATACTCATAAAATACATTACAAATATATGGAAAGTCCTTTGCATCAATGGTAAATATTTTGTTGGTATCTATTCTTCTGTGATCAGAATTTTTAACAGATTTAACTTATCAGCTAGTTTCTAAATGAGTAAACATCAAAATGCCTTCTAAGTACTAAACCTGGTACACATATATTAGAGCATTACTTATTTCTTCATCAGAGAAGCTTCCTATTGTATTGGACATCAGTGAGCATGGGACTCACAAATAGTTTCACTGCAGAGAACAAGTAACTGTGGAGTCCTTACTCCCAAATGGGACACCCATGATAACCCTTACCCTCAAAGCTCAGGAAACACAAAGAAAGAGACAACAAATATTGTAAGACCCAGAAGTCTCTTTGACTTCTGGGAAACAATGTCTTCTAGACATGACAGAACAGTTATTTTATGAAATTCAATAATCATGGCTGTCACTACAAGACCTGAATGGGGTCCCACTTGTCAATACTACAGCATGGCTTGGGGAATAACTTTTAAGGCAGGAACCTAAGCTGGGAGCACTTCACAATTGGAGGCTGTCAGGAGAGTGTGTGGTAAGATGTGTAGACTCTCAGAGGCAACCCATCTGCGTGGATTGCCGTACACATGTGTGCATGTGGATAGGGCTATCTGGATTTAGTCAGTAAGAAAAATAAAGCAGATGATGTGAAGTTGGGAAGAAGACATCTTTGGAGCACTCCAGGGGAGGTTGGAGGTAGGAAGCAGGGGTAGATATGATTCATACATGTATGAAATTCTCAAAGAATAAATAGATAGTTAGATAGACAGACAGACAGTCAGACAGATAGATAAGTAGAAGAATTATCAGAGCATCTCATTGCTCTTTAGTGTTAGTGCAAGGTCAAATAACTTATTACATTTTGTTATGTTTTTGGTGGGTGACCATGTGGATCAGCCTACCAATTAGTACTAGAACTTTTGATTCAGTATAAGGAAGTGTTCTGTGATTGAATGTTAATTTATTGGAGCATTTGTACATGAACATCACTTGTGTTCAGGGGAGGTGGGAATAAGACATAAGATAATACAAATTGTCTTTTATAAAAATCAGGTATGAAAAATGATAAATTGAAGATCTTAATTTTTTAATTTAAAGATTTACAGAGTTCTGCCAAGACATGAACATACTTCTCTTTTGATATATGCAACAAAATTTTCATGTAGTTTCAAGTCAACTCATACATAACTCTAAAATTGACATCCCCAAAGAAAAATATCTCTTCTCATGGTAGCTAATCTACAATTTTATATGCTTATGAAAACCCTTAGTTTGAAGTCATAATTTTGATTATGCACCAAGAAAGCATTAACTTAGTTTTTGAATAAAAAATACTTTTCTCTCAATAGGATACAATAAAATAATATATTCTTTCTTTGAAGGATTCATAATGCATGATAATTCTAGAATTACTATCTTAGGTCATTTTCTTTTGTCTTCCAATATCTTTACCCATAAAAGCATGTGTCCCCAGACACACATACACATAGACACTGCCATCTCTATACTCTTACTTCCCTGAAATGAAGAGCTACCAGGCTCCTTAACATTCTTATTTTGAAATGTTGTTATCACCCATTACCTTCATAATACCCCGAAGCCACTCTTAACTCCTTCAGAGAAATAGAGAAATGAAAGATGGCATTTTCTTGGCTTATTTTCAAATTGTTCCTACTATTGTACCACATATGTGATTTCGGAAATGATCAAAGATTTCTCAGTTTTAACGGCATTTACCAAACTAAGATGTAAGAAAAGGAAATAAGCTAGTCAAATAGCTCTGAAGTACTCAAGTACTTCTAAAAAGCACATTTCATAGTTTTCTCAGTATGGATAGAACTACAATTTTTATTCTCTTTTTAAAATTTCTTTTTAAAAAATCATGTGGCCGGGCGGTGGTGGCGCACGCCTTTAATCCCAGCACTCGGGAGGCAGAGCCAGGCGGATCTCTGTGAGTTCGAGGCCAGCCTGGGCTGCCAAGTGAGCTCCAGGAAAGGCGCAAAGCTACACAGAGAAACCCTGTCTCAAAAAACCAAAAAAAAAAAAAAAAAAAAAAATCATGTGTATTTTGTTTTGATGTCATGTATGTGTGTTCATACTTTGTGCATGATGAGGCAAGGAGGGGCCAGAAAAGGGTAGTCATGTGAGTGCTGGGAATTGAACTTGGGTCCTCTGGAAGAATAGCCACTTCTCCAGTCCCCATCTCAACCTTCTACAAATACCACCTAGTCCTTTAGGATTGCCATAACAACATTATACAATATAGAATGGAACTCATACACTGATTCCTAACACATACTGCAGTACAAGTATGTTTCCAAGCTTCCCCAGCAAGTGTGTAGAATGTAGTCATATTTCTTTCTTTTTTTTTTTTTTTTTTTTTTGTGTGTGTGTGTGTGTATATGTGTGTATGTAGGGGAGCACTTTCCATTGTAGGATTGCTCAGGATTAGCATAAGACTCTCATGCAAGCATTTTACAAGAACCTAGAGACTTCCTAGGAGGCTTCCTTAACAATTGCTTCAGGTACTTGTCCCCATCTTCTGCCATCCTGGATTCTATGCTATGCATTCCTTTGAAGCAATATGATCCCACTGAGAATCAATCCACTAAGGTCAATATGTCAATTTAACAGGGAACATTTGTACCTACCACTCAAATGTGGAAAGTCTTTGCAGGTAGTACAATTATCATTTAGTTATTTGTATTTTGCTTATCTTATTTTCCTATTTCTTAGTGATCTTATGATAAATTGTAATTTATATAAAATGTGTTTATCTAAGGGAGAAAAGCTAGATATTTTGCTAGCTACTCCTCAATCTATTTGTTCTAAGTATTGCTTTGTGAGCCAACTTACACAAAATGAGAAGTAGACAGAAAATTTGAAATGTCAGAAATATGGTTCTCTATGTGCTCACAACTTAGTCTTGAGAAAAAATAGATATTGTATGATAAAATGTTTAATAAAATTAAAACAAGTAGTCAGAATATGTTCTTTTAAAGAATGAACTGCAATCCAAAAATCCCAAAGTATTATATTTGATAAAATAAACAGATATGATCAATTGATGCACAATTCTATATACCCATATTTCAGATTTTAGAGATGAGAATCAGAGATATCCCATAGAACATTTTAGATAACAGAAAGACTAAACAGGACGAACATTAGATTTCATTTCCACTGGTTCCATGTAGAGTTCTTAAAAAGCGTATAGGAGACATTTGAACATACTTGTAAAGAGTATCACTAAAATATTTATTCTTTGCTAAAATAAAATATATTTTATACCAAAACAAATTACATGAGGGAAATACATGAAAGCTAAAAGAAGCTGTGTTATAATTTTAAAATGGCCTGGAGCCACTAATTTCCAAACATGTGACTGGTAACTATTAATCTACCTCTTCAAGGTTTTGTTCATCCATTTTCCTCATAATTCATTTGGCTCTTGAGAAGCATAATACTTGAAGTGAATCTCAACAAGTCTTAGTGCATTTACAAATTGTTCATGGGGAAGTTCACATAAATTAGGGCACACAGTCCCTGAAATGCCTTCTGCGAGTCTCAGAGGATATTAGAGGAATAATTTATGGCCAGAGAATTTGTAAGAATATTTTAGCATAAAAATTTATTCTTTCAAAGCCATTAACACTTTTAAATAAATTGCACATTTAGTGAATCAACTATAATGTAATTTGAGAAGGTCTAGCTACCCTCTGAAAATGGTTAACACTGAGTAATGGCCTTAACTTAGTGTAGTTTCCTGAATTAGCATAAACCCCAGAAAGGAATTCACTTATTCACCAGTTTTAAAACTAGCTTTTAGTGATTAATAATAAAAATTGCTGAAGGGTGATGCTTTCCTTATCAACTAATAACTTTCATGTTGAAACTTTCACATAAGAAAGCATTTTCTCTTAAAATTATATGGCTTCTAAATATTGATCAGTTTAAAGTACCAGAAACTTACAATTTTCTCAGGTATCATGATCATGGAAATTAATTAATGCCCTCTACTAAGGTCATCAACTTCATTTGATGGGGGAGATAAACACTAATTCAAGTAATCATTCAAAATCACAGAGAAATGCAGAACTATAGCAGGGAAGGACATCTTCAACTGAGGAGGGTAAAAACACTTTCATGGATCAACAAAGTTAATATACCACCAATGTAATTTCCTGTTTCTCAAAATACTGTAGCTGTCTCTACAGGCACAACTTAATGGAAAACTGAGTCAATATTACCAATTACTCAAGTTTAAATGTGAATTAGGCTATTTGCCAATCAGATTAACCAAGATTATATGGGTGTGTGGCAGTATTTTAATTGAATTTTATAGATAATCCTTATTGGTGAAAAAATTGGCTGTTATATATTCTTGAATTTGTGAATGAGTGAGTATATGTTCAAGTTTTATCATCAAACAGACCTGAAAAAAACAATCCTTATTTCATTCCTCTTTTTTTTCATCTCAATAGTATTAGATGTTGTGAGTAACATACTTAAATGCCTAGAAAATATGTAACTATATGTGATATAGCAAGTGTATGGTTTTTATTGACTTGTAGGTAGGAGTTTGGATTTTGGATATTTTTCCACCTCACTTTTAATTAAAATAATTATGGGAAAAAAATCTCAATTCTAACAAATTATGTGTTTACCAACTTGTATTCTAACCTGTTCCTGTGCAATAAATGTTAATAGTCTTATTTGTTTTTTTTTTTATTCACACAAACTGGTGTAAAGAATGAGCAAAATTCATGATTAAAGCTTTGTTTTCTAATCTGCAGATTTAGCCTTTTCCTTAAGTACTCTGCATGACTGTAGGGCAATATTTTACATATTATTTGATACCATTTCACTTGTTCATCTTCCTGGCTATCAAATTTGATACTTATATTTTCAATGCTTAAGGGAAGGTAATTGGCCTTTTTGCTTGAGTTCAAAGTTTACCTTTTTTCTTAAGATAAAATGATTTTCTGTACCAAAAAGCTTAGAGCTTTTTCTGAAAGATAAACATCTTTGTTGTTGAATATATCTTGATAAATTCAGTTTTTATCAACATGATATAACTCAGGAGTAGTTTAGCTAAGCTGAAAGTGATATTGATAAATTGCTTCATGTGAAAAGTTAGTTGTATGAATCAGTCCCCGTCTAGAGACTAGGGATCCCTGAAGGAAAATGGTTGACTGGGGTACAAATCTGTAATGACAAATGGCAAATGGATAGAGTTTATGATCCAAATACACAATCGACAGTCATGTTGCTGGTATGTATTCTGTTGTTTTTTATGTATGCCACTATTTATTCTGAAAGTATGATTTTATTATCAAATATACAAACAGTCTATGTGCACGAGAAGTTTGGAATTAGTAGAGAAAGAAGTCTATTAAAAGGCTGGGGAAATGTCATTCACCGCAAAATGAAAACTTGCATTGTTAAGACATAAGGAGCAATGCATCCATAGAGCATAACATGAACCAGCACTCACTTTTACTTAGCTATCACAGGGAAGAAGATTCCAACTGACATGTAGTTCATATTTTTATAGAAACATTTGTTAATCCCTATAGTGAGTGTGTTATGCATCGTTAGATATCTTCAGAATATGTATTAGTTTCTCCATGAGTCAATTGAAGACTTGGTTTCATTTATGAATGATAGTGGCAGTTACCTTTCCAATAAACCATATAACCCTTATACTAAATACTAAATATGACAGATGGCAGTAGGAAGATAGAGACGAACTTAGAACTATATATAAGTGAGAAATAATGATGCATATATGTGCCAACATTGTTCCAGGAGAGATAGATAGCTCTAAAGGTTAGATTTGGGTTGGAAACAGATGGAATATTATTCACCGCTTTCATGGAGTCCAGCTTCAACTCAAAGCTATCATTTCTCTAGTGAGAAACAAAGTTCCCTTTTATTTTATACTATAAAGAATCTTACCAACCAAAGCTTGGTAAGATTATTATAGCCCAAATAATCTCTTTTCAATTTTTAATATAGTTTCATGACAAAAATTTGTAGTTTGTATGTTTAAAATCAGAGTACCCATTCAAATGAGCAAAAGAAGTTTTTTTTTGTTTTTTGTGTTTTTTTTGTAACCAGCTCAATTATTTTGTTTTAATCTTGTTTTTAGTCTACATCTGGCATTACATTTAATTCAAGAAATGTGTCAGAATTTAAATGTTTCATTTAAAATTTTTAAATGTTACAAAGAGGCTTTAAAAACTATTTACAGATGTACTTACAGATGAATCATTAACTAATATCAAAGGATTGCAGTTCATTCTCTATCTTTTGAACAAATTTGCAAAACCTATATCTTTATGTGAAAAAAATCCAGACATTCAAATGGGCAAGTTTCTTTACATTATTGTCGTTATTATTATTATTATTATTATTGTTGTTGTTGTTGTTGTTATTTTGTGTATGTGTGTCTGTCTGTCTGTGTGTCTGTGTATATGGTGTATGTGGGCATGGGTGTACCTCTGCACAATTGTGGAGGTCAGAGGACAACATTTGCAATTTTTTCTATCCTTTCACTTTTACTTTGGTTCCATGGATTGAATTCAGGTTATAAGGCATGTGACTAAAGCTCCTTTACCTACTGCTCCATTTTCCAAGCCCCAAGATGCGCAAATATCTTAATATCTATACTGGAAGCAGTAATTCAAATTGTAAACTTTTGCTTTGCTGCTGTCTCTGACTCTTTTACTGGCTTTTAGGACTCCGTTCCTCACACTGGGTGGTCTCGCTCAGTCTTAATACAAGGTGAAGTGCTTAGTCTTACTGTAACTTGATGTACCATGTTTTGTTGATGTCCACAGGAGGACTGACCTTTTCTGAATAGAAACAGAGGAGGGGATGGGGGACTGGGGGGTTTGGGGAGAAGAAGAGGTCGGGATGTAAAATAATGATGACAATGATGATGATGATAATGAAAACGAAAACAAAAAATATCATAAAACTTTCTATTATGAAACTTTGTCTAATATAGTCCTATATTGTTTCAAAACTACTTCTTTAAGACCTTTTAACAAATTATTATTGTATGTGTATGGATATTTTTTCCTGTGTGTATATCTGTGTAATATGTACATATGGTACCCACAGAGATCAGAAACAGCGTCGGAACCCCTGCAAACAGAGGTACATAGATTTGTGAGCTGCCCTGTGAGTTCTGGGAACCACACTTGGATTTTTTGGAAGAGTATCCTGTGCTCTTAAATACCAAGGCATTATTCCAGCTCTCTCAACCTATTATTTTCTTTTAAAAACATTTTAGATATTTTCCCTTTATTGAAAATAATTTTTTATATAATATATCCTGATTATGGTTTCCTGTAGTGGGTAGCCATTCCAGCTTTGATCTGAAAGTTCCAACCCCCATTGAGACTTCAGCAACTGTCACGCCTACAAGGCGGGGCCAAGGGAGGCGCCTGGAGACCTGAGATCTGGATGGGCGGTGCGGCGCATGCACTGGGTTCCAGGACCTTGGACCAAGCAGAGCTCCAGAGAATACCGCTGGACTGCGATACACCTTCCCCAGACCCTGTGACATACCTATCCCTTAACTTGTAAGTTACGCTATTAAATAAATCTCCTTTTAACTACGTGGAGTGGCCTTAATAATTTCACCAATATCTGGCACCCAACGTGGGGCCCGAACCCACGACCCTGAGATTAAGAGTCTCATGCTCTACAGACTGAGCTAGCCGGGCTAGGTGCCTCTTTCACTGGTCTCGGGGCTAAGCTAGGGAACTGAGACCAGACTAGCTGCTCCCTTTTTCGGGAAAGGAACCGTGTAGGCATTCCCTGGTTATATGGAACTTTGCAGGCGGGTTTAGGTACCCACTAGCATGTGAGGAGCCTGAGGGTGGGAGCCACCCAGGCCTTTGGAATTTGCCCCACGTGAGCGCCAGATATTGGTGAAATTATTAAGGCCACTCCACGTAGTTAAAAGGAGATTTATTTAATGGCGTAACTTACAAGTTAAGGGATAGGTAGGTCGCGGGGTCTGGGGAAGGTGTATCGCAGTCCAGCGGTGTTCTCTGGAGCTCTACTTGGCCCCCCTTCACCGTCCAAGGTCCTGGAACCGAGTGTGTGTGCCTGTGCCGCCCATCCAGATCTCAGGTCTCCAGGCGCCTCCCTTGGCCCAGCCTTGTAGGCGTGACAGTTGCCGAAGTCTCAATGGGGGTTGGAACTTCCAGATCAAAGCTGAAATGGCTACCTACTACAATTTCCCCTCCCTCTATTCCTCCCAGCTCCTTTCCATTTCTCCTCTGATCCAGATCCATCCCCTTTCTGTCTCTCATTAGGAAGCAAACAACATTCTAAATGATCATACTAAAATAATACATTGTATAACATCATATAATTAATATAATAAAAGATGATAAAACAAAAACTAACACATCAGAGATGAACAAGACTAACAAACAAAAGAAAAAAGGCCCAAGAGAAGGCACAACAATAACACAACTCAAGAATTCAACAAAAAACACTAAACTGGAAGCCATAATATATATGCAGAAGACAATAGGTAGACCTACACAGTCCCATGCAGGCCCTGTGTATGCTGCCTCGGTCTCTGAGAGTTCATATAAGTTTGATCATGTTGATTGAGAGGGCCCTATTTTCTTTGTTTCCTCTATCCTCTCTGGCTCTTACAATCCTCCTGCCTCCTCTTCTGCAGAGTTGCCTGAGTCCCGAAAGAGAGATTTGATGGAGACAACAGTCTTAAGACAAAGTGTTCTAAAGGTCTCTCACTCTCTACACATTGTTGGGCTCTCATTTTGTTCCTATCTGTTGTAGAAAGAACCTTCTCTGACTAGAGATGAGCAAAGCACTGGTCTATGAGTCCAGGGATGTCATTAGGAATCATTTTGTTTCTACATTATCTTTTTAGAAAAGCATTATTTGGTTGTATGCTAGGTCCCTAGGCTATCTAGTCTAAGCTTCTTAGTCATGCAGTGATGTGTATGGATGGCTTCTATCACACGGAGTAAGCCTTAAATCAAATCAGATATTCATTGGTTGCTTCCACAAGTTTCCTGTCCCCATTTAACTAGCATCTCTTGGAGCCAGGCCACCACTGCTGATCAAAGGGTTTGTCTCTGGTTTGTTCTTGTGTTTCTCATTTGGTAGTTTTGCGGATTAGCTTCCTGTACCAAAGACACTAGAATGTAGGCGTGAAGGCTCTGAGTAGGCACCAGCTTAATTTCTCCATGTTCCATGAATTGTGTAGGTGTTTTCTTCAGCAATAGGACCATGCTGTAAGTTGGTGGAGAGAAACCTATAGTCTTGGCAATAGCCTGGAATATTTGGGGATTTCCGTGAGACCCCTTTGGCCAACAACTCGATTAAATATAACCCAATCCCTATACTTGAAGCTTCATTTGGTGATGAGAGATGGCCAGTTGTGATTCTGTCTCTCCCATTTTTTTTTTGCAGTTTTATTTAGATTTTTTTCTAGTCGCATCCATTTACCTGCAAACTTCATTCTAATAGTAGAGTAATAATCCATTGTGTAAATGTATCATATTTTTTTAATCCATTCTTTCTCTTGAGGGATATCTACATTTTTACAATTCATCATGAATAAATCAGCAGTGAACATGATTGAGCAAGTGTTTAAGTGATAGGGTAAACTGTTTTTGGGGTACATGTCCAAGAATGATATAGCTGGACCTTGAAGTAGATCTGTACCCATCTTCTTTTTTTAAAATTTATAAGCAATAAAATTTAATATACATGAATCACAGATACTTTAGACCAGTCTCTTGCTGTTCATAAGACAGATGGCAATGTTTCTTTTCTTTTTCTTTTTTTGGTATTGTTTCTGTTTCTTTTTTTAAATTTTATAATTAATTTAATTTTACATATCAGCCACAGATTCCTCTGTCCTCCCTCCTCTCACCCCACCCCCGGCTCTTCCCCCAATCCTCTCCCCATTCCCACCTCCTCCAAGGCAAGGACTCCCCTGGGGATTCAGCTCAGCCTGGTAGATTCAGTTGAGGCAGGTCCAGTTCCCTCCTCCCTTTACTTAGGCTAAGCAAAGTGTACCAGCATGGGCCCTAGGTTCCAAAAAGCCAGCTCATGCACTAAGGACAGGTCCTGGTCCTACTGCCTGGGGGCCTCCTAAATAGTTCATGCTAATCGACTGTCTCACTTATCCAGAGGGCCTGATCCCTTTCAACAGGGGCTCCTCAGCTATTGGTTCATAGTTCATGTGTTTCCACTAGTTTGGCTATTTGTCCCTGTGCTTTTTCCAATCATGGTCTCAATATCTCTTGCTCATATAATCCTTCCTCTCTGTCTCTCGCCGATTGGACACCTGGAGAGGGAGAACAAGGAAAGAGATACCATGATAAATGAAGACCCCATGGGAATAGGAAGAAGCAAAGTACTAGAGAGGTCCCCAAAAATCCACAATAGACTACTGGCAATGGTCGAGAGAAAGCCGGAACTGACCTACTCTGGTGATCGGATGGCTGAACACCCTAACTGTCGTGATAGAACTCTCATCCAGTGACTGATGGAAGCAGATGTAGAGATCCACGGCCAAGCCCCAGGTGGAGCTCCAGGTGTACCCATCTTCTTGAGGAACCACCACATTGATTTCCACAGTGTGTACAAGTGTACAAGTTTGTACTCCAATATTCTTGCCCTCATGAGCTGTCATTTATTTATTGATCTTAGTTATTCTGACAGGTATAAGATGAAATCAAAATAGTTTTGATTTTCATTTACCTGATTGATAAGGATGTTGGACAATAATTCCTCTTTTTTTTTCTTTTTTTTTTCTTTTTTTTTTTTTGGTTTTTTTGAGACAGGGTTTCTCTGTGTAGCTTTGCTCCTTTCCTGGATCTCGCTCTGTAGATCAGGCTGGTCTTGAACTCAAAAAGATCTGCCTTCTTCTGCCTGCCTCCCGAGTGCTGGGATTAAAGGCATGCGCCACCACTGCCCAGTGAGTTTCCTCTTTTGAGAATTCTGTTTATATCTGGACCCCATTTTAAAATTTAGTTATTCATCCTCTATCAAATATGTAGTTGTGTAGTTAGTAGACATCCTTTTCCATTATGTAAACTGATGCTTCGTCTGAATGACAGTGTTCTTTGTCACACAGAAGCTTCTCAGTTTTGTGAATTCCAATTTATTAATTGTTGGTCTCAATTCCTGTACTAATGGTGTTCTATTCCCTTGCTAGAAAAATACATGAGAGCTTTGATGTATTTCGATGTATATTCTGTTCTGTCCAGTTACAAGTTATCCTTGGTATATTTAGAAGATAGTTTTAATTCCTCTTTGATTGAAGTATTAGTCCCATAGAATTTTTATGGGTGATTAAGAACCCCAGAGTAAATCACAGCAGGGTCAAATTTAAATTCCCAATTCTCTTTATTCTCTCTGTTATTCTCTGCTTCTTTGTTACATAATAAATCTAGGGTCTCCCAATGGAATCTTCTTTTATTTTCTAAAGCAAAACATGTATAAACTACAACCTGTCTAAATATATGAAAACCTTCTCCCATTAGTTTCCCTTACAGTAAGAACGTAAAATTTTAAGACTAAAATCCAGAGACTAAAATAGACATTTATATCTGAATTTGATGGCATTTAATGTATGTGATTAATTAATATACTATTTGAGTAATTCAATATAATTTGTATAGTTTCTATCCCCTGTTGTCATTAGTACAATTGAGCAATGCACCAGTTCCATCCCAGTTTCTATAAAAGATAAATACACTTTGTTATGGACAAATAATCTCCATGCCAACATCAAACTCGAGGTGCTGGAACACGGTATTTCGCTTTCCCTTCCAGCACACCCACCCCCAGCATCTGCCACATTTCTCTGCCAGACACAGGGCATGATTAGGGGTTGGAAAGTCACAACCTTCTAACTCTTTCACACCAGAAAAAGCAATCAGCATATTAAAAGCTCTCTGGACCAGCATTCCTCCAGCTTTCCTGATCCAGTAATCCTGATACAATAAAAAACGTGCTTTTCACCATAGCATCCCTTTTCCTCCTAAGTTAATTCAAACAAACATAGTTCATCCACATATGTAATGCAGTCATCAATGTGATACTCTAATCAAACAATACAGTAATATAAAGGAAGCCATCCTTAATCAACGCCATGTGTTTCATGGTATTCAGAAATGAGCGGCAATAATTGACTAATTATTCTTATAGGCACCTATGTAATTGTCTATGTTTCAACATTTATGTTGATGAAAATATTAGCCATTCTTGAAGGAAACTTGCATCTTACATTTTATGCCCCATAAAATCAACTCTAGGATGAAGGACTTTCTTAAAAACAAAACAAAACTTCTTTAACCTAGAATACATTTTAATTTAGAAAAGAAAATATGTGAAGTTTGCAAATCTGTTCATACCTGGTTACTTCATTATTAGCATTATCCAGTAGTTCACAATATTTGTCCCAATCAATAAGCCAGGATCAGCACAATATTATTAGCTAAGATTCAACTTCTATTCATAATTCATTTTTTTTCTAATAGTATTTTCTTGTGCTTCAGGATACTACATGTACTCACCTCATTTATTGTTTCCTCTTATCTGTGGAATTTTTCCGACTCCTTTTATTTTGATCTTGATAGATTTAAAGTGCACTACTAGTCAGGTACTCAGAAGCCTGTGTCTCATTCGGTATCTGTTATTTTTGTCAAGGTTGGAAATAGGGTTATGATCCGGTGGATGATGTGAGCAAACATGGAATGTACTGATCATTGCATGTGAAGGGCACATCATAGTTCACTGGAGGTGCTCACTTTGACTGCCTGTAGGATGCTTGTTGGGTTTCTCCATAAGTTTCTGTCCCCATCTTCTGTACTCAGTCTTGAGAAGAATGTCACTATGTCTAGCATGAATCACTTACGCTTATGGAGTAGGGAGTTTGGTTTTAACTCCTTGTGCAAGACTATCTAGAAATTGTTTTGAATTCTACAAATGTTTGGAGACTTACATGTTTTCCATATTTATTTACACAATTGTTAATTTACATCAGTATAGACTTATGGGGCATTTATTTTACATCATGAGTCACAATCAAATAATACTTTATTCCCTTTGTTGCTCAAAGTGTTTCTATTTTGGTCACTGATAGGTCTACTAGTTGACTATTATGTTGTTTGGATGTGTGTGTGTGTGTATGTGAATGAGTGTGCTGTGTGTGCATGCATATCTGTTCATTATTCCTATTTTCTGTTTTATTTTTTGAGCATCTTCTTCCTGACACTACAAGATGCTAATTCTCCAAACATAATTTCCCACCTCTTTCCTAGAATAAGCTATTTCTTGATTCCTTTTGTTGGAGAATAGTATTAGAGAGCAAAATTTGAGCTCTAGGTGTCAAAATGCAAACTGCTTCTGGCAAAGCTAAACAAGGAAAGCGATTGCAGTGGGGATGAGTAACCAGAACTCAAGCTGAGTTTATCTTCCCTAAAACAAAGGGTTGGGAGGCCTCAGCAGCAGAGGTAAGGGGATATTGGGCCACCTTAGATGGTACTTGTCTTTATGCAAAGGAGAAGTTTGCTCATGTTCGTTAGAAGTGTTCTGTTTATTACTTGGGATGAAGTGCTGCACAAGACATAATAAGGTTTACCCTTCTCCTGAACTGGGAATAGTGCCCTGTTTTCCTGAAGACTGTGTTTTAAAAGTATACCATTCAGATCTTCAAGGAAGGTATTAATGAGTTATGTGACTCTTCAGAGTCTTTTCAAAAGGTATATCTCAAAGGAACTGAGAAAGAACAATTTTTCTAAAAGCAAATGTTCTCAGGAAAACTCTACAGTCAGAAAAAAATCATTCTGCAGTTTGAATTATCTGAGGTGGATCAAGGGCCACTGTGGTTTAATTCTCTTTGCCTCTTAGGATCTTTACTTTTCACCTTCCTCAGTTGCCAGAGCAAGTAAATGCATTTGCATTTCTAACACCTGTATTTTTCTGTCTTTCTATCTTCTGTATATAATCTATCATCTATCTACCCACAAACCTATCATTATATTTGTTTTGTACTTTTTAAGATATGGCTGCAAACTTCCCAGATTGAAGCATCCAAAGTATATTCTTTCACAATCTGGTTCCATAAGACCAGAAATTCTATATTCAGGTATTAATAGAGCCTCTTTCCATTCCAATGTCTACTTTAGAATGTAACATGTACCTCTACAAAACTCTGGTTGCTCCAGGTGTTCCTTCCCTTCTGCTTACAACATCTCCATTTCTGTGTTTAAATTCTCTATTCCTCTGCCTCAAAACCCCCTCTGTTCTGTGTTTAAAAAGCAAGCAAGCAAACAAACAAAAGGAAACCTGTAATTGCTTGAAGGCTTATCCAAGTATATTAGAAAAGACCTGACTAAAGATTATTATTATTTAGGAGGTCGTCCATCACCCCATCCTAAGCATCATTCAGTATTAAAGGAAATGTAAATGCATACTGGCACACTTCATCTGAGTAGTGTAGCCAATTGACTCTTCCAGCCTTTGCTATCATCTTGCCAACTCATAACGGCTCACTGAAACACTGGGCTACTAGTATCATCCATTACTTTGTTCATTGTTCAATTTCACTATATTACTATAGTGACTTCAGAGTTGTGTTTGACTGTGAAAGACAGTTGACATTCCTTGAGTTATTCAACCAAGGAGGGGAGAGTTTTGTTTCTATCACACCATGCTCAATATTGAACTATTATAGTTGCTCCTATTAATTGCTTTAAAGATATTATAGATTCATGTAAAAAGGAGACCCATTTGTCCGTCAATAAAAATTTTGCCTGCAACTGTTTCACTTTTCTACAAAATTTAACTAAACCTTTCCCTGAATATTGTAGGCACTGCAAATATCACATGGGAAGCCACCCAAACTGATTTATTTTATTGCATCTTTTTATTTGCATCTTTGACTTTTCATTGACATTAGACTTCCCAATACAGAAGACAGGTCCTCTCATGGGATCTTCTCATGGAAACATTAATTTTACATAAAATTATCCTGCATTGCTATGGACAGGTGTTGAGGAGGAGCTCATGGACAGGACTGTCAAATTTGAATATGCCACGGACAATTTCCTACAGCTGAATTCATTTGAATAGGACTCATTTTAAAAAAAATGAAAAGAAAGTTCCTGCCAATGTACCGCTTGTAATAGGAGAAAATGAAAGTGGAAATAGCCCAACATTCTGTGTAAGAGTATAAATAAATGATTCTATTCTTATAACAGAAGACTGCTTAGCAACATGTATCAGCCCTGATAAACTTGAAAGGCTCAATGGTAAGTGAAAGGGGAGCTTATTTATATATATTTCAAACCAAAATAATACTGCATGTTTCCCAGGACTGTGTGCATATGCTTGGAACGTACAAGGATTTGCATGAGAACAATACACCCCAACTTCTAGATAGTGGGTCTTCTTGGAAACAGAAATGATAAGCACAGGTTTGTGACAAATTTGTTCCTATGACAGTTATAAATATAATACTGTGATATAGTTCTTTAAAACACACTTTAGTCACACATGTGTGTCAATTTATATATTTTCTGTAAATCATTTTCACTCAAATGAATAAGTATGCTTTATAATTCTAATGTAATGATATGAATGTGGATAATTGCTTATGTGAATTTTTGCTAATGTATGTTAATCATTTAATGACTCATTTGGATCTTTGAAGCCTGCATTTAGACTATTTTTTAAATCCTTGTTTAATAGCTACATTTATTTAAAGGAAGTAATAAATTCTTCTTGTCCTAAAATCACTTCCTTTCCTGGCACATAGAGCTTCCTTCTATTTTATTATCAATATAATATTTTCTTATTTACTGGCTTGACAAAGCAAACTCACATTTGAGAGCTCCATCCATTCTAGCCCTCAGGTGAATTGCACAGAATGGAGGTATCACTGCACAAATTATCACTTTTGGCTAACTGACCAAATTATCTTTGTAAATTTTTTGTAGGATATTATAAACAATTCTTAAAATGATTGTTTTTGTATGTGTATAACTATTTTGAGTATGGGGTGAGTATGTGTTCAAGGGCATGGGCACACACGTGCACATGCATATGCATCTATGTGGATACCTAAGTCTGAAGTAGAGAGGCTTTCTCCACAGTCCCCCACATCGTAGAGTAGGGTAAGGTCACATGTTGATCCTGCTTCACAGTATACCACCTAGTCTAGCTAGCCAGATAGAACAGGGTACCCTGTTTCCACCTCCCAGCTGTGTTATTACAGGTTGACCAACATACCTGACTGCCTAGCTTTTATGTGGATGTTCGGGATCTGAACTCGGGTCCTCATTCTTTTTTTTTTTTTTTTTTTCGAGACGGGTTTCTCTGTGTAGCTTTGCGCCTTTCCTGGAACTCACTTGGTAGCCCAGGCTAGCCTCGAACTCACAGAGATCCGCCTGCCTCTGCCTCCCGAGTGCTGGGATTAAAGGCGTGCGCCACCACCGCCCGGCTGGGGTCCTCATTCTTACATGGAGCCAATGAGTGGACCACTGAATCATCTTGTCAGTCCAATCCTTTCTAGTGTTAATTGCAGAATTTTATGAAAAATCCTTTCACCTCTTTAAACATTAAGGGACTTCACTTGCCTGGCTTGTGTTAAATGCCTTTTTTGTTTGTTAATTGATTTGCTTCCATAAATAATATAGGTATTAGCGAGAAGTATAAAATCTACCCGCAATAGATAGTGAATACATGTAGCATCTAGGGTTCACATGTCTCCCCTCCTCTGCTTCCTTTCCCTTCTCCTCTCTCTTTTCTTCCTCTTCCCTTCTTGTCTCTCTCCTTGCCGCAACTCCCTGTCCTGATACCTTCCATTTATTCTTCCTCCTCTATTTCTTCTCCTCTCTATATCCCCTGCTTTCCCCTCCCCGGTTCCCAGATTGCACTAATTCATCTTACTAAACCAATTCTTTTGGAATGCTAAATTTGGGTCAATTAAATCAGAAGATTTAATGGAAAGGAACTGAAGCTAATGCAATTAACTTGTAGGAATAACACTTAGCCTGAGCAACTGATTCTAATAGCCATAGAAAACAGGCAAGTGATATAAATACTCATGAAAGATTATATCAAAGAAATACACCTCAGAGTGAAATAGTGTACATTCCTGAGTGGCTTCTAAATACATAACCCAAAGAGTGATTCTTTTACAGTTTCGATGTCTATAAATTTATTGACAATTAAAGAATTAAAGAACATTCATTTTTTTATACCAAACGCAAATGCCCCTCTATGGCAACTGCTCTCAATTGTTAGAGTATATAACAATTACTTGGAAGGGTTATTAAAACAAAATTACCATGCTCCATCCCATTCATTAGAGATTCATTCATTAGAGCATAAGTGCGGCATATAAATTGCATTTCTCACAATTTCTCTTATGTTGATGTCAAAACTAATTGTAGAACTACAGCATTACTTTTCTCTTACCTCATGACTGCTTCTCCATTTCCTTTGACGGCTTCTTCTCTCCAGACATCTCCTAATGTTAAAATATCGCAAAGACAAACTTTGGTAAATTCTTGACTTTATTGAATATAACCAAATCTGGTGATGTTCAAGAACATTTATACCCCAAGGGATCTCTACTATTTCAGACACACACACAGATGCCCACCTAACATTTTCATTACTAATTCTACCAGTGGCTAACTTCTTATATTTTACATGTCCTCATATGGAAGTCTCAGACCCTCTAACTTTCCTACTCAGCCCCCACCTCCAACTCCAGCAGATGATAATTCAAACCTTATTTTTAGTGTGAAAATATTGAAATCCTCCTTTCACGCAGTCCAACCCATGAGAAAGCATGACTATATCTCACCCTTTGTGCTGTTACCTCCCTAGTCTGAGATGTTGCCTATCATCTTTCAGATAATTGTTATATCAGAGTCTTCTACCTATGCGCTCCAAACTCCACTTCTGTCCTATTTGTCTTAGGTTTGTTGTCAACAGAGAAGAAATGGTGACAAACAACTGTCAGTTTAGTGTTATTTTTATTTTCAAATATTTCCCATCACACTCAAAATGAAAGTGAAAATTCTTAACATGGCCTAGGGACACAATTTACTTCATACTTTTTAAAACCCAGGTTCGGCATCCATCCTGTTGCACAAAAGGAACAATAGTTTGTACTATAGGGACTTTTTACATTTTCTCTTTTACTGAAGCAAGCAAACAGCTTCCTTCAGGATGGGTGAAACCTTAGACCTCGGTGTCTGCTCAATAGACTCTGTGTTGAGTGCTTTAGAGGACCCCTACTGGTCCTGTTTAGATACCTAGCCCTGTCTTTTCCAGACATCTCTCCTTACCATGTCTATTGGGAACAGAAAGCTGCCATCTTAAGGAATCTCTCTCTCTCTCTGTGTCTCTCTGTGTCTCTCTCTCTGTGTCTCTCTGTCTCTCTCTCTGTCTCTGTCTCTGTCTCTCTCTCTCTCTCTCTCTCTCTCTCTCTCTCTCTCTCTCTCTCTCTCTCTCTCTCTCTCTCTCCCCTGTCTACTTCTGTTCTTCTAACCCTGTCCAAAGACATTTTACCAAATCTTGGTGTGTGTGTGTGTGTGTGTGTGTGTGTGTGTGTGTGTGTGTGTGTGTGTGTGTTGGGGGTGGGTAAATAAAAATAAATTACAGGGCCGTTGAAAGAAACTCTTGAGTATTTGGTCCTGTGCATATTAGTAGAAGATGTAGAAAGCAGTTCAGGAAGGTGCCTCCAGATGATAACTCCTTTTGATAGAGGACAGAACAAGAGGGAATCTAAGAATATTACAGGGTAGAGCTTTACAAGGGAGAGAAACTGGTTGGTGTGGTGGATGCTACTCATTTTACTTAATTCCTCAATGTTCCATTCTCCATTGTCTTCCCTTACTTCTTCAATTTCTTTCTTGTTTCCTGTAGTTATTGGGTAGCCATGAGATGGTATGAAACCATGGGAAAGGACCATCAAATGTTTAAAATTCATATACTACACTATTTTCAACAAAGTATTTTTCTTAAACCATATATCACATTAAATAATTAGTCTCTGTTTCATGGTCTCTGCACAAATATTTCAGCTTAATTTGCTCTTTTCTCCTATCAAACATTTATAGTTTTAAGTTATTATTTAATGATACTTGTTTTTTCATATAAAAAATATCCTTTCTCGTTTTTCTCCCTAGTCAGACATTAAGGTCTTACTGGGTTCTGCAAACAGTATGTACCTAATAAAATGGAACATATTGTTATAAAAGTGCAAGCTAGCCAGGAACTGAAAGGAAGCCTAGCCTTTACAAATATGTTGCTTTCTCAGCAGTTATGGTCTGTTTGCAGATAGCTTCTTACCTCCCTGTGTTAACCCTTAACATAAACTTTATTAAAACTCCCATTCATAACCACTCAGAAGAGGTTTTTCAAATGTGCACCGAGGGAGCTGGACGGATTGCTCAGTGGTCAAGAGTACCCATTGCTTTTCTGGAAGACTCAACTTTGGTTTATGACATCTATGTCAGGTTTCTCACAACCATCTGTAACTCCAATTGCAAGGGATCCAATTCCTCTGCTCTTCAAAGGAACTTGCACTCATGTGCACATACTCACACAGAGCTACATACTTATAGATAATGAAAAATTATACAGATTATTTTTTTAAATAAAGATGTTTATTCCCCAAGCTGAATATGGATAAACACATATACAGAGATTCCCTAAAGACACGTTAGAAAGTTGAATTAAAGTATGTTATTTGCTTTGGTTTTCATGTAGGAAACTATGAGTTGCCATTTGCCTAAAATAAAGATTGGGGGTAGTTTTGGATATGACATTTGAATCATTGGAGAATTGTAATCAACATCATTATTATTTAGACACAGTAACAATCAAAGATTTTAAAAATGTGATACCACATGATATTAAATATCAGGAAGCATGTTAAAGCTTTCAAGTAATGCTGAGCTAGAGATTATTCCTGTGTTTAGAGTATAGAGCAGATGCCATGTCTGTCTCGTTTCTTGTTAATTTTCTTTTAATCTGATGTAGAAGTAAATAATATCTGTCAGCTGTGTTGTGATTGCTGATCAAATTTATGTGCTTTTGTAATTAAGTCATATAATCTATTCTTTGCATAATGAGATCCTGACTGCATTTAAAGTGTTCATATTTCTCACTAACGCTTTCAATTTGCAACTATGTGAAAATGAGTTTGAGAAACACAAGCCTGGCTTTGCTAGTCTTCTGACCTGCCTGACTTGGCTAAGTGGTTAACGACACAGTGACACAGTGTATCAATGCTTTTTTCTTAGAAGTTGCCTTATAGTCTCTCCTAGTTTCATCGATAAAGAGTAGATTTGCAGAGACACACAATGACAAAAGATTAACAATGGAGGTTTTCCAAATTATGGTGTTAACGAAATTTTTCACACAATTCCTAAATATCATTTTTATAAAAAGATTCCATGAATTTCCACATTTCTTACAAAGGATCGTTTCTCAGCTTTCATTTGATCACATGAAATAATATCTAAATGTCATAAAGAAGATCTCAATCTCCAAGTTTAAAGCACTCTCAACAGATATCATGTATAGAGGGATATCTTCCTATTGTGTCTACTCTTGAAATATGTCCTTTCCATCCTTGCCAATATGGTATTTGAAAGGAAAAAAGAAACTTAAATATTTTAATGGTATCGAGATAAATGTTCATTGCAGGGGACTTATGTGAACTCATGGCATTTACAATACTGAGATTTTACCTATCATGACACTGGACACCAATCATGAGTTGGCATCCTATGGCTGGTCACATCTGGCCTGATGAATAAGGTTCTGACATTCAGGGACGATGACTGCGGACTTTCACACAGCCAGAGTTCTTAAACCCTGAGCCTTTTAATTTTGAATCTGGTTCTCCAGATCCCCTAGTACTCTCAGAACTTCTGTGTACTCTCTGATCTCTATTTCTTAAGGTTAAGCATCCTGGTGTGGCTTGGATTCCAGAGACTTTCTAAGGGGTGGTCAAGAGAATGAAGAAAGGACAGACACAGAAAGAGTGAAGCTAGGATCAGGTGTGGTTCTCTAATTGCTACTGATAGTTCTGCAGCCTAGAACCTTAGCATGTTTATTGGGTACAGCACAGGAGAAGTTGTTGGCTAGTGTTTGTAGGAGGTCTCTGTAGGTTAACATTTTCAGGCTCAGGATGAAGCTGCAGATGCTACACTTTGTACATAATGATCAATCATTCATAAATATTCATATTCAAGATTGCCAGCCCTCTTGCGCCTAGTCATATGGGTAATGGCTTTGTGAACTGTCCCATGGGCCTTGGAGTCTTTAACACTGCCATGACATGACAAAATATATTCACGTAAGACTTCACTGACTCAGGGCTTCCTCAGCTCCCTACATTAAAGAGTTCAGCATTCATATGCTAGTTAGGAGTCAGCCAGATATGCTGATATTTCTCTCAGTTTCACTCACTAGTGCAGCCTCAACTGCTCACCATAGGTTATGGTGGGGACAAAGCCTGGTAATGTGGTACTTCTCTGAGGTTATTGAGACAAACCAGGACTTTGCTATGGAGACAAGGAATTTCCAACAATTATCCGTTCCCCAGTCAACTAGAATCCTTCAAATGACATCACTCTTACCCTCAGGATTTTAGCATTTAGCAGGAAAAAAGACATTGAAATGTCATCTTCTAGATTCCCTTCTATCACCCTCTTGCTTCCCTCCTCTGTTCTTGAAATAATATTTATATGTTAGCTATTGTATCTGTTCCTTCATTGGCGTCATGGACTGTCCTCTTGTGTGTTGACTGTTTCTAGTCTTTCTTCCTTCCTTACTAATTTGTAAAATTGGCATATAGAATTATGGGTTTTATTATGGCATTTTCATCAATCTCATTATGCTTTCTTTTCATTCTTCATCCCCCAAGATATTTGATGCCTCTCTTGAAAGTCAACCTTGGCATGAATTTTCAAGTTAAGTTTGAGACTAAAAGTTTATTCACCATTTATTAGTATCCAGAGTCCCCTATGGCCTTCACTAAGAGAATCAAAGGGGAAAATGAAGAAACATTTTCCAAAAATGTAAATTAACTCATGATTTTTTAAAAAATACTGGCTTCTTTGGTTGTGTTCTTTTTACTTGGTAAAATTCCAGCAAAGAACTGATTAATTCAAGATAAAAGCTGTATTATTGTATAGTTCATAGGACATGAGAATGACCTGAGAAGTGAGAATGTGAAATTAGCCATCATTATAATAACAAAGATTTTTGTTTTTGTATACATATATTTTAATTTGTTAGTTACCCCTGTACCTCTCATTTTTTTGTAATCCCAAGCAGGTTTTGTATATAATATCAGTTCTTTCTCCCAAACTATCACAATTTATAAAATATATTTATTTACTTTTACTTTATGTGTATGAAGGTTTGCCAACATATATGTCTGTGCACAATGAGAATACTTGGTGCCTGAAGAAAACAGAAAAAAGAAAACAGATATCAACCTGTTATCAGAGTAACAGATGGTTGTGAACCAAATCTGGGTTCTCTGTAAGAGCATTCAGTGCTCTTAACCATTGAGCCAACTTCCCATCTTAACTTCAATTTTTTTACAACCTGGAACTAAAGAATAGGTAAGGTGAAGAATAAACACAGATAATTTTTAAAGTAGAGAACATACATTTGGTAGACCTTAGATTCATGAATGAACTTTGGAGAATATAAGTATCTTTACAAAATAGTTTTTTATATTAAAATATTATTTTATTTTCATAAAATTATAGCCTTAAATAACTACAAACACTTTGAATATCGTTTTCATGAAGGCTATACATGTAATCTAGGAAAGCCTTTCTGTCAGGTGCAGTCAACAAATACGAAACTGAAGTCAATATGCTCAGAAGGCTGAGTTTCATTTCCTGCTATTTCATATCATGGTATGACACAAATTGGGAAAGTCAACTAATATGTTTAACAAAATCTAGAAACACAGGAAACATGCTATTAATAGGAAACTCTTAAGCCATACTTGAAAACTGCAGATGGTGTCTTCTTGGGTGAAGTAAAGAGATATTTAATTGTGACATTGAGAAATGACTTTGAGTGTATAGTAAGGGAGACAGAGCTCCAAATAGCAGCTTTCAAAACACTCCTAGGCACTACCAAGGAGCAGGAAAGCATAAAATGAAGACAAAAAGAGGCATATGACTGCTACTTTAAAAAGAAAAATGTGTGTCAAGATAGAGCTTACAAAGGACCAGCCTTTAATTTTAATACATCAAATTCTGAAAATAGGAGAAATAATGCTTCAAAAATGCACGTTTCTGGGAAGGGATGCACTCTAATTGATACCACATCACTTATTTGATTGTTTTAGCTTAACTATTAAGATTGGACCCTCTAAAGGATAGGTATCTGTCTAGTTCGTGCCATTTGCTAAACAAGACAGTTTTGGGGGATCTTTCTGAACCCCTATATTCTTCTTTGGCTCAGACCAGCCTCGAATTTGCTATGGAGGCAAGGATGACCTTGAATTTCTGATCTTCCAGCCTCTACTTCCAGAGAGCTAAGCTTTTACATGAGTACCACCATGGTACTTTATGTGGTGCTAGGGATCAAATCCAGGGCTTCATGTGTGCTAGGTAAGAAACTCCAGCAAGGGAGCTATGTCCCCAGCCTGCACAAGACAACTTTTGATCCAAGCACTATTAGGGACAAAGATTGTAACTGTGGAGGAATAGCTACATTGAAGATGATGCTGACCTTTTAGGAACTTAGTGCTAGAATTGTGCCAGATATATCCCCTTCACCACAAATTATACCCACTGTATCTCCCAATTAATATCTAATTTATTATCAGTTATTTTCCAAAATGACTTAACACAATTGAGTTGATATCTGAGTTTGTCTTTGGTTTCAGTTTCTACAATTCTCATTATTTCTTACCAGCACTATTATCACTATTGCCTCTCTGTGCCTCCAGTCTTACTATTCTGTGACATTTTTACTGCAGTCACTCTCCTGTTTGAAACAAGCAAATGTTTAGTAATCTCCACAGTTTAATTATGCCTCCTGCAAAGTGTCTGGAAAAGCACACCTTGCCCGCATTCCTGTCTCTCACATAACTTGCTATGTCTTCACAGAATAGTATTTGAATCATCCTTGTCAATGTTGGTTGGTTGTTGCTACTACATGTTTTGTTTTCTTCTTCTGCAATTTGACTGAAAGTCACCTATTGACAACCTATGAAAATTTTCATCTGTATTCAAAGCTTTTAACTCATCTGAAATGAAATTCTTTCCAATGTAAAGGTGTTTGGTTGTTGGTTCTTGG
Source organism: Peromyscus eremicus (assembly GCF_949786415.1). Classification (NCBI taxonomy): domain Eukaryota; kingdom Metazoa; phylum Chordata; class Mammalia; order Rodentia; family Cricetidae; genus Peromyscus; species Peromyscus eremicus. The sequence continues at coordinate 21,904,042 of NC_081434.1, read as the reverse complement.
AGGCCTGCTCTTTTTTTGGAGTGAAAGGTAGGCAGAGAGGGTTGGGGGAGGAAAAATGGAGGAGCTGGGAGGCGTGGAGGGAGGGGAAACTGTGGTCTGGATATATTGTATGAAAGAAGAGTCTTTTTTTAATAAAAAATAAAGGTGTTATGTTCTGTTTTGCTTTTCTATGATTTTTATGGCACACTGTATACTATTAATTTTCTACTACATTAGTGCTTTTTTTAAAAAAAAATCTGTCTTTTCTACTGTATGGTTTTCTGAAGGGTGGGTACATAGATCTCTCATCTGGAATATGTAGGGTCAAAATGAACTCCAGACACATTGTAACTGAATACTCAATCTGAATTTAAAATTTCTTAACCATTCCCCAAACTATAAGTCTATTATACTGAATGTTATTTTCTCTTAAATATTTCAGTATTGCATTTAAGCATAGTAGGATTTTCACTGTAAATCATAATTTTAAATCAGTTACTCTAGTATAGATCTTAACGATAATTATCAGGCTGGCTTCTAGTTCTAATAAATCAATTCAGAAAATACCACACATGCATAATAATCCAAATAGAGATTTGCTTTCTGAAACAAACATAATAATAGAATATGGTACTTCTTCTCCTTTCTGTTCTTGATTTTAATATACCCTGGGCTGACTTCCTGTCCCAGCCTTAGGCATTAAGGAAAGGAGTCTGTGCCATTTCTGCTGACTGGTCTATCAGTCAAAGGCTTTGACCCACATTCCGATGGATTGTTCTGTTCTCTGCCATTGCCATATGGAGCAACATTTCAAAAATCACAAACTCTAAATATTGTTTTGAACTGTTCTTCCAGCATTCCTAAGCAGTGGATTCTTTTTATAAACCTGATACCCTTCACTTGTCTCTTATATCACTGGATTCAGTTTTATCATTTTTTTTTTTTTGAGACAAGGTTTCTCTGTGTAGCTTTGCATCTTTCCTGGAACTCACTTTGGAGACCAGGCTGGTCTCGAACTCACAGAGATGCCCCTGCCTCTGCCTCCCGAGTACTGGGATTAAAGGCGTGAGCCACCACCGCCCGGCTCAGTTTTATCATTTTTAAGCTTATACAATTTTAACTCTACATACCTTGTGGTTAGACAGGGTATTGTTTTCCTTTTTATTTATTGTGTGTGTTTGTGTGTGTGAGTGTGGGTATGTTTCATATGTGTGTTTTGTATGTGTGTCTATGTGTGTGTGTGTGTGTGTGTGTGTGTGTGTGTGTGTGTGTGTGTTCACAGATTAGCAAGGAACATAGCATCTTCCAGAGCTGAGGTTCCTCACAGTTGTCAGATAACTGATGTGGGTGTTGGGAACTGAGCTTAAATCATCTGAATAGACAGTAAATGCTTTTAACTACTGAGCTTTCTCTTCAGCTCTGCGCAGCTCCTTTTAAGTTTCCTTACTACGTTCAGGTGAAACGTATAAAAGCCTAGAGATGCTTTCACTGGTGTTCTGGTATCTCTCCCTCAAAGCATTGCCAGACTCTGTGACAAAGGCAGATTTGTATATAAAGTATAAAAAATCCTTAATATGTGCATGTTTGGGATGTCAGCAAGTCTGTATGACAGCCAATCATCTCTGCTCAAGTGGTTCCAAAAATAAAAATAAAAAAATCACAGACAAGGCATAAGGAACAAGTGGTTTGGCCACCTCCTAACAAAGCTGTATGGCTGGCCATTGAAATCCCAATTTCATGTGGTTTTCACGAGTCAATAAGTTATTCTTTCACTGTTAGGTGTTTTGTTTGTTTGTTTGTTTTTTGTTTTTTTTGGTTTGTGGTGGAGCACACCTTTAATCCCAGCACTTGGGAGGCAGAGGCAGGCGGATCTCTGTGAGTTCGAGGCCAGCCTGGTCTACAAAGCGAGTTCCAGGAAAGGCACAAAGGTACACAGAGAAACCTTGTCTCGAAAAATCACTGTTAGTTTTTAACCATGTAAACATGACACTAATGAACACAAATGTTCAGTTGGATTTGTCTGTGGTGCTGTGGCTGCCTATCCATCTACCAAAGAGTCATAACATACAAGTGCTTCCCACTGATGGACAGAAATGATTAGCCATCTCCCTAACTAGTGTAATGTTAAATATCTAAAAGAATCTTGCTATGTCCATCTCTCTGTCTCTTTTGATTATTAATGAAAACAAAACTTGTATTCTCTACAGAAAAGTATTCTTTAATGGGAGCCCATTGGCTTGATATTTTAAAAATTTGTCTTTCTTTTTCTCCTCCCTCTCCAATCTTAAGAGAAATGAATGTATGGATTATACATGATTTTCAAATTATGTGATGTGAAACAAACAAAAAAATCTTCCATTTAAGAAAGCAAGAGAACTAAACTAAAAAACAATATATTACTTCACTTGACACTGAAAAGGTAAATGAAGTACTACAAATAATCTCAAGTATATATAGCTTTTGATTGGAAGAAGGAATTTATCATGACTTTTGTTTTATGTTCTGTGCCTTAAAGCTAGTAAATAAAGCAACATGTCCTTTGTTTGGTGGAGACTATTACAAACCGAATTCTCATTTGAGTTGTCAGCTGAATCTCTCCTAGGATACTGACTGTGATAGTCTATGCTTTTCTTGGTTCCAGACAGATGTTGCCAGTGTTAGAGGAAAACAGTTATATTAATAGAGCTGCAAATGCAGATATTTTATTTGAGTTTGTACTTTCCTAATATTGGGGCCATGGTTTCAATATGTTAATTTTTGGGAAAATACCTCTTTTCATAGTAATTATGTAATATATTTTATGATCATGGGTTTACAAATAATTGTATAGTATTCAATGACACTTTATACATAAAATCTAATTTCTTGGTGTTCATAGTGCTGATTCTGCTTGTGGGTGAGTAGTGTAGCCCCATGAGTCTGATAATAAAGGCTTGATTGAGTGTATTTCTTCTCATTAGAGTGATAATTATTTGTATTTTGCTATGGAAAAAATTCTAAGGATACTTTTTGTAGTGTCTGTTTCTGTTGCTTGTCTTATTTTCTCGGTTACTCATTTACTTATGAACAAACTGATGTACTTTAATTGCACTTTGTGATCATAGAAAAATCATAAAGCTTACACTAAAATCAGTGCATACTCAGGATTTCAATAGATCTTATATTTGTTCTCACTCTCAAGATTGCTTCTATTTCCCCTTATACATAGAAGTGCTATTTAGAAATAAGGCTGCTTACTTGGAGAGAGGAAAGAAAAGGGGAAATGATATGATTTTATTATATTTAAAAAAATGAATCAGCCAGCTTCAAAAGAAAATTTGTCCCTAGAGTATGTAGGTACACATGCATCTTCTGATATAGCTGATGCAACAGCTAATTCTTACAGAAAAATTCTATTCTCTAAGAAAGTGTCTTATGCTATTTACTTGCCATTTTGTTGAATCTTTGAATTTCTGTCGACTACCACACTATCTATGTTTTTATTTATTTGTTGGTTTAACTGTGTGTATGTGAATATGGACTCAAAGATGCCATGATGTGTATGTACAGGCCAGAGGGAAACATGGAGTAGTCAGTCCCTTCCTTTGAATATGTTTCAAAACTATGGTCGTTCTTGTTTCTACACACCACACTACACAGTAATGGATCACTAAGATTCACGCCAGTTTTCCTGACTGTCTCTACCTCCCAATTCACCAAGCACAGGAATGCAGCCACTTTATCTGGCTTTTATGTGCTTATAGGGGATGACACTTCAGTTGTTTTTAGGATTGTGCAGCAAGGGTTTCCACAAGCAGAGACATTTCTGTGGCTTACTACCTGAGTAACTGACACCTTCATATAAGCTGTGTCCTCATGAGGGGCATCCCCCATCTTTCCTCTTCTACAGGTGGGACTACCCTACTATTTGCTCACTTGGTCAGTAGCACTGTCTTATTCCCTCAAGAAAAATTTGTTAAGTGTAATTTAGGGGTTTTATTCTAGGAATTAGAAGACAGATATAATGAAAATAAAGATTCATTCTTAAAAGCCTACATCTAGAAATTTATTGATGATTATGGAAATCAATGTTTTACCTTTTAGATTACTATAAAAAATAGCTTCAGGACCTCAAACATCATCTCAATGAATTCTAATAAACTTCCCAAACCTCACCACTAATGCCATCATAATTAGAGAGTAGTTTTCCATGGCAAGAATTGGTGGGTGGGGACACAGGTCTTACAGCTGTTATAAATATATAACCAACTGTAGAGAGTGTCAGATGATCACTGTCAGAAAAAAGAAGGAGGAGGAGGAGCAGGACGAGGAGGAGGAGGAGGAGGAGGAGGAGGAGGAGGAGAAGGAGAAGGAGAAGAAGGAGGAGGAGGAGGAGGAGAAGGAGAAGGAGAAGGAGAAGAAGGAGGAGGAGGAGGAGGAGGAGGAGAAGGAGGAGGAGGAGGAGGAGGGGGGGAGGAGGAGGAGGAGGAGGAGGAGGAGGAGGAAGAAGAAGAAGAAGAAGAAGAAGAAGAAGAAGAAGAAGAAGAAGAAGAAGAAGAAGAAGAAGAAGAAGGAAACAAGAAGAAGCTGAGAACATTGGGAGCACAGGAGAAATGTCTTTGCTGAGAAGACACAATTTGGATAACAACTCCAGGAAACAGTAGAAATACAAGGCTATTAGTGTGTGGGGAATTAGGAATGTGCCCGCTGTGGATGTTGTCAAGATGAATTTCATTGGAAGGCTTCAAAGAGATGAGGCATGGAAGGAAATACAAAGCATATATTTTTCAAAGAATTTTATTCTAAAAAGAAGCAGAAAAATGTGCTAGGAGCAAATAGAGGATGATGAGAGACAGTCGGAGTGGTTTTTAGGGAAGTAAAAATTGCAACACAATAGAATTTATATCTGGATGGAGCAAAGTAATGTTGTTTTAGAGAGACAAAATCCTGTAGTCTTGATATGTTTCTAGTCCTTGATGTAGTGCTCACACCTATTAAGATAAAACATCTATTAATACAAATCTTAAAAAAAAAGTAAATGACAGTATACAAAACTAAATTAGCCAAAGTATTTTAATCTTATGATTGCCATAGATTTAACGATCTTACTCTCTTCCTCACAAATTTACAGAATTTGCATTCCATTTTGGTATTATGGAACAGTTCAGATCCAAGCCAATTTTACTGTTAAGAGAAGGGCAATTTGCTTTAATATGTATCCCCCTTCAGAAGCACAGGTAAGATTTTGTTGTGGTAACTCTGAAGTCTGAGTAACTATGAAAAAAGGAGTCAGTCACAGACAGACTAACCTTCCCACAATCTTTTTAAGTTTATGAGATTAAATATGAATACCATTAAGAGATGTCTTTAAAAATGTTAAATCACTTTAAAAATAGAACTTTTAACTTTGTCTTTTCAAGTCACTATCAAAGCTAAGATTAATATTTTTCTGTTTCTAAGATCACATTGTGATCTTAACATATCAAAATTGTCAGTTCAATATTGACATCTTGTAAATAAACAAATACCTAGATAATCAAATGTTTTCTGTATAATGGGTTTAGTGATGCACTGAAAACAAAGTTTAAGACATGGTAACAGTTAGTGCATCATGCTAAATTAGTAGAACCCCGACTGGTTTTGACTTTAAACCATATGGAATTCTACTTAACTCTAATCCAAAAATAATGTATGATTCAGGAGTAGATTCTTCAACTATATTACTATAAATGCATAGTTTTTTTTCTCTGCTCTGCCCTCTACATTGTTATCTACAAAGAGAAAACTCACTGATGCAAACTGTCTTTATTTATTTATGCAAACTTTTAAAATTTATTTACTTATTTACATTCTGACAGTAGTTTCCCCTCCCTCCTCTCCCCCATTCCCTCCCTGTATTTCCCCTCTGTTCTCTCCCCAACCACTCCTCCTCTGTTTCTGTTCAGAAAGGGGCAGGCCTCCCATGGGTATCAACAAAGCATGCCATATCAAGTTGCAGTTAAACTAAGCACCTCCCTTTGTATTTAGACTGGGCAAGGCAATTCAGTATGAGGAATAGATTCCCAAGAGTTAGCCAAAGCATTAGGGACAGCCCCTGTTCCCATTGTTAGGAGTTCTACAAGCAGACCAAGCTATACAACTGTCACAGATATGTAGAGGGCCTGGGCTGGTCCCATGCAGGCTCCCTGGTTATTGGTTTAGACTCTTTGAGTTCCTATGAGCCAGATTAGTTCTTTCTGTGGGTTTTCTTGTGATGTCCTTGAGTCTCTGGCTCCTACAATCCTTCTGCCAGACTTTAGTGGGACTCTCAGCTAGCCTAATGTTTGCCTGTGGGTCTCTGCGTCACTTTCCACCAGTTACTGAATGGGGGCTCTTCTTTTAAAAGCAGGTCACTATATCCTTATTTGCATCTAATACTAGAAAGACTATTTTCTGTATATTGTATTCTAAATATGAGTCACTGAGACAAATTCCCCAGGTCAAAGTCTGACATTAAGATTAAAATTATCTCAAGCTAAGAAAAAAAAGTTCTTTTGACATTAGGATATTAATTAGGAGGTATCAGATTATTTATTATGGAGGAAGAGCAAGTGTCCAATCTAAACTATAAGTATTCTGATGAGAGAAAGGAGAAGCAGTAGCTATTACTGCAATTTAAATTTTCTGAGAGTTTTTCCAATTTTATTTTTTAATATTTTTTTAAATCTGATCATTAGAAAGAAATTTGCAAGAATTTTTCTGTGTTCATTCCATATGACCTACAACAAAACATTCAGTGAATTTTATAAATGAGACATGGTTTCTACCTTCAAGGAATTTAGTTTCATGGAAGAAATAAAAAAGTATCAAGTGTGGTACCCAAGTTAGTACAGATCCCTCGGAGAACATGTACCAAGGTTCTTCATTGCCTTTATAGCACTGATAAATGGTTATAAAAGTAATATGTAAATGTAATATATGTTATCTCAAGGCTTTCTTGGTTTAAAAATCTTAACCCAACTTAGTTGGGTTTTCTGCTCAAAGAATTACCAGTATATAATCAAGATGTGACCCTGACCTAAATTCTCACCCAGAGGAAGTACATCCAGAGGAAGTTCACCAATGACTGATAGAGCTTAAGTTCTTACACGCACAGAACTGAGTTCCCCAAGCCCCTAGTGGGCACCTTTATTTCAAGTTTAACAAGAAAGTATTTTCACCTCAAGGAGCTTCCCCAAACCTTAAAGGTTTTGTGGTTATTTGTTATTAGACATTCTTCACCTAATTTAGCTAGAAGTTAGCCAGTATAATATTTCCTTTTGATTAACTTGAAATTAACTGATTAACAGTTTATTTACACATGGAAACCTCTTTCTTCCTTTGCTGGCATCTGTTGGATAGAAGCCAATCAAAGGTTCTATCTAGAGGTAAAGATACATACAAAACAAAGGGGGAAAATGTCTGGGTCGTTGCCTTCATCATAAGATGTAGCCCTGGCAAGAGATTGGATGACAGCCTAAAGGATAGAAGATTTTAAAGCGTTTAATCGTTATGGATAATGTGTTGTTTTTTGTTTTTGCTCTTTATAAGGGGGCCTGCCACTCCGCTCTTTATAGGGGGGGCCTGCCACTCCGCTCACGAATAAATCACACACACAGGCTTATTCTTTTTTTTTTCTTTCTTTTTTATTTTTTAATTAAGAAATTTTCCATTCATCCTACTTGTCAGTCACAGATTCCCCTGTCCTCCCTCCTCCCAACCCCCAGTCCCCCCACCCCCACCCCCATTCCCACCTCCTCCAAGGCAGAGCCTGGCACATTCAGCTGAGGCAGGTCTAAGCCCCTCCTCCCTGTGCCAAGGCTGTGCAAAGTGTCTCACCATAGGCGCTAGGTTCCAAAAAGCTGGCTCATGCACTAGGGACAGGTCCCAGTTCCCCTGCCTGGGGGTCCCCCAAACAGTTCAAGCTAAACAACTGACTCACTTATCCAGACAACCTAGATGCCCTTCAACTGAAGAATGGATAAATAAAATGTGGTACATGTACACAATGGAGTACTACTCAGCAGAGAAAAACACTAACATCATGAGGTTAGCAGGCAAATGGATGGAACTAGAAAATATCATCCTGAGTGAGGTAACCCAGACTCAGAAAGACATGTACTCACTCATAAGTGGATACTAGATGTAAAGCAAAGGATAACCAGACTGCAAACCACAGCTCCAGGGAAGCTAGCTAGTAAGAAGGACCTTAGGAAAGACACAGGGACAGCCCAGCGGTGGAGAAATGGATGAGATCTACATCAGCAAACTAGGGGTAGGGGGGTTAATGAAGGACAAGAGTCCGGGGAAAGAGAGCTTAGGGGAGCGGGAGGTTCTAGCTGGATCAGTAATAGAGTGGAAGATCAAGGAAAGTGATACTATGATAAATGAAGACCCCATGGGGATAGGAAGAATCAGAGTGCTAGGGAGGTCCCCAGGAATCCACAATGATGCCTCCCCCATAGACTATTGGCAATGGTGGAGAAGGCGCCTGAGCTGAACTACTCTGGTGATCAGATGGCTCAATACCCTAACTGTCATTATAGAATCCTCATGCAGTGACTGACAGAAGCAGATGCAGAGATCCATGACCAGGTCCCAGGCAGAGCTCCAGGAGTCCAATCGACAAGAGAGAGGAAGGATTCTATGAGCAAGAGATACCAAGACCATGATTGGAAAAAATACAGAGACAACTAGCCGAACTAGTGGCAACACATAGGCTGTGGACCAATATCTGAGGAGGCTTATTCTTAATTATGAATGTCCAGCCTTATCCTGGTTTAGTTTCTAGCCAGCTTTTCTCAATGTATCCCATCTACCTTTTGCCTCAGGGCTTTTCCCATTCTTTTACGTCTGTAAATCTTACTCTTACTCCGTGGCTTGCTATGTAGCTGGGTGGCTAGCCCCTGGAGTCCTCCTCCTTCTCTGGTGGCTTTTTTCTCTTCCCAGTTTTCTCTTTCTTTATATGTCCTCTCTGCCTGCCAGCTCCACCTATCCGTTCTCCTGCCTTGCTATTGGCCAGTTCTTTATTAGACCACTGGGTATTTTAGACAGACACAGTAACACAGCTTCACAGATTTAAACAAACGCAACACAAACAAAAGTGACACACCTTAAAATTATATTCTACAATAATAATGTAAAAAATTACCATAAATTTGGACATTTGTAAAGAGTAGATTTTTCTTCTTTATAATTTTGGAGGCTGAGAATGGCATCATTTAGGGAAAAAATTCAGTGTCTGGAGAATAGTAATTTATTGGACAAAGGATGGATAGCTTTTACTTGTGGAGAGGGTCTTTGACACCTCTTTTAGGACATTTGTCTTATTCATGATAGCTGCTCTCTAATGAGATAGGTACCAGTGAAGGCTTTGTTTCAAATTATAGGAGGTCATAGAACATTCATATTTTTTCTCGTGTTCTCCAACTACATCCTCTTTTTTTATTTTATAATTAATTTAATTTTACATATCAGCCACGGATTCGCCTGTCCTCCCTCCTCCCACCCCCCACACCTTTCCCCCCAACCCTCCATCCATTCCCACCTCCTCCAAGACAAGGTCTCCCCTGGGGATTTGGAACTGGATCAGGCCCTCTGGATAAGTGAGATGGTTGATTAGCTTGAACTATTTAGGAGGCCCCCAGGCAGTGGGACCAGACCTGTCCTTAATGCATGAGCTGGCTTTCTGGAACCTAGGGCCTATGCTGAGACATTTTGCTCAGCCTTGGTGTAGGGAGGAGGGGACTGGACCTGCCTCAACTGAATCTACCAGAACATTCATATTGTTGTGCTTCATGACTAGACTTCAGAAATTTCCATTTTTTTCTGTATGTTCTGAGGGATGGAACATTTGTACTGAATAGCCTATAGGTCTGTTCCTCCCTAGGGTCAATTCTTTCTCCCACTCTCAGCATTCCTTGGTTGTCTGTAATTCTGTGCAGAGTTGAGGCCTCCTGAACCTTCCCCCATCCATATTAGCATGTCTATTTGTGTAGCCCTTGTTCAGGTCATGTGTAGGTAGCCAAATTGACAAGACATCATAGGTGCAGCTTCTCTGACATTTCTAGGAGTCATAGTCTCACAGAAAACTTCCTGTTCCTCTGGCTCTTAAAATCTTTTTTCCTCCTTACAGTGATCAAGAACCTTAGGTACAGGAATTAGGTGGTGAATGTGTTATATGTGATAGGAGGTCATACTGCCTCTTGCTCTCTGCATTTTGATCAGTTGTGATTTTCTGAAATGGTTTATGTTGCAAAAATGTTGCTTTCATTATGGGTGAGAATTGCACTTATCTGTGGGTATAAGGATATGATTTAGAATGTAGTCAAAGATTATGCTGTCTTACTGAAATAATGGTAGAAGATTCTCTTCCAAGGATCCATGACTTCATTAGCCCTGGGGAGTTGGCCAGGTTTCCAACAGCAGGCTCGTTGATTTCCTTCTTGCTCATGTAAGGAACTTTTTTAGTCTATATGTGTTTTACCATTTGAAAATCTATATCCTAGATTCTTCATATGCTTATTCCAACATCAAACTCTTTTAGGCTCTACACATTCTGATGCCTGTACATAATTAGGGTGTGGTTTTGTGAGTTTACAGACTTCTTTGCTTTCTGCTTTGGGTTTATGGTTGAAGATCTGATCTCTTAGGCTGCCTGCTGCCTTAATTCCTCTGTCATTACAGAATCTCCCTGTGACACTATACACCAAAATAAATCCTTTTTTTCTTTAGAAACTTATAGTCATGGTATTTTATCACAGCAGAAAAAAATAGAACAATTAACAGAGTTAGCATCATTGTGCCATTCTTTCATGTGACTTTTCAATTTCTACATTAGTAGAAATTTATTTTCTGTTATCTCTAATTATTGATATATGTTGTAATAATTATTCTATGACTATCACTTCCTCCTTTTAGAAAGTACCATGACTTTTAGATGTATATGCTTCTTTAGTGTTATATACAAAAAGTAATATAAACAGAATGAAGTCTGTATTATAATTTTAAATATTACTTACATGTGCCATCTACTTCCTCTTCCCTCAACTTTAACTTCAAGTTTAACCCACCTCCCCTAACACACATACACACATACACACACACACACACACACACACACACACACACACACACATAAACACATACACACACACACAAACACATACACACATACACACACACACACACGTACACATGCTTGTTTCACCTTTCAGGCATTGTGTGATATGGGTATGATTTTTCATTTCTATCTTTCTTTATTGTTTGTGTTGCCACCTGTTTTTTATCGTAGCAACCTAACGCTAAAAGTTATCACACATTTCCACCAGAAGAAATCTGGGTGAATGTTCCCAGCCATCTCCTCTCTCCACTCAGGGTGAGTGAGCACTTCCTGCTCTTTGCATCTCAGTCAGCTTTTCTTTCAGCTTTTATATTATTCTGCCAAATCTGTCAAAGTTATTAGCACGTGGTAGATGGCCAACAATATGTAAGGAGGACCAAAAAAAGTAATTGCCTTTTGTGTGATTTATTTTATACTCCCTGGAGTGATAACTATACTCACTCACAAAGTTACCTTGCCCAATTAAACCATCATCAATTGCATTATGCTAAACTCTAGAGACCATTTTATGTAATACGTAGTTGTGCAGGGTTTAACTCCTTGTCAACGATACAATGAATGGAGATAAATAAGTACACAATTTCATGCCACTCAACATGTTGTTGACCCATAGATGACTCATTAAAGTAACATCAGCATCATTACTGTAAACTACCAACAATTCCTGCCTGCAGCCTTTTCTACAATCTCACTTAGTGCATGCTCATGTTATGTGGGCTTCCATAAGAAGATAATCACTTTAAATAATTTTTACTAACTTAATTTTAATTCTCTATCTCTTACTAATAGGCTTCCATGGATGATTTAGCTGATATAATTAATAACTCGGGAGCTACTGTATGACTGCTCAATCAGATAATTAAAATGAATCTTTAAAAATGTTCAAGCCATTTAATTTTCTTCCTTAACAACCGATTGAAGAGAACAGATTCAATGTGGAGATTATCTGAGGTTCAATACAACATCAATATAACATGTTTTAAGTGGCCAGTTTAAAATATCATCCAATTACTTATCTTACATATTTTTAATCGCCCAAATGTATTTTTACCTTAATTGAAATTATTTCCACTCAAGTGTGAAAATTTTGTTAGGAAAAGTTCCAAGACAATATTTTCAAAGCATGGCATGTAACTTAAATATCAGAATAAATATATGCAATAGATTTTACAAAGTTGACAATACTTTTTTATTTCTTGCATATCATTGATTTACAAAGTTGATGTTAGTTTTAATGAGAAGAACAAAGAATTTTAGAGGTTTGCTTTAACTTAGAACATTTCATTCTGAGTAACTCATCTATTCATAAAATGTTGACAACAGAATGTAGTATAATTAAATTAAGATTAATGCAAGATAATTATTCCATTTGTTTACTCTGTAAATATTTATTGAGCTTTTAACTGCACAACAGAAACTGTTCCAAGCCCATAAGCAGAAGAGGTTTTGTTCAATAAAATTTACTGAAGTAGATGATAGATGGGTAGATGAGAGGAAGTTATGAAAAATTACAGGGAAAGGGAAGTCATTGAAGAGTGCTTGGGAGGAGGGAATTCATGTAAATGTGAATATTTCTATTCCCAGTGATTATAAAAGTGAGTCTTAGAATATAAAGGACAGTTAGGGAATTCAGGTTGTGAAGAAAAAAGGGATATGAAGACAAGAGGTTTGTGAAGAAAAGAGGGACAGATGGCTATCTATACAAGTTCTGTCAGATTTGTGGTATTAGTGAAGTTTATCTATTTGGAGGGGTGATTGCATAGGGTTGTAGAGAATGAGATACTTAGAATTGAGGTCAAGATTTTGGGTGTATGGTTATTGTTACCAGTAGAACATAGAAATAGATTTGCCCTGTCCCATTCTCTTTCTGGGACCTTGAGGAATAGCAGAACATGGAAAGTAGCAACTAATGCTTTCATAATTCTCTCTCACTCGGTTGTATCTGTGTGATTTAAGGTCCATCCCATGCCTTCTCTAGGTTTCTCTCTGGGTTTCTCCTGCATCTATCAACAAACACAGGGACTTCTAAAGCTTCACAGGGAACAGCATCAGTGGGCTCAGCATTTTTTGGAACCATTGTAGATGCTGAAAGGCAAAGCACATGGCACAGATGTCACAGAAGACTGTGGCAAATGTTTCAGGAATCAGGACCTGTCACTGCTACCAAGGTGCCTCTCAGTGTGCCAGAGACATGGCTGGCAGGGATTTGGGAGTTCCTGACTGAAAAACAGAGATCATCTGTCTTGGATCTTCTTTTTTTTCCTAAATTTTTCAGCACTCACTGTATTTTTGTAAGAGACTTAACATGCTGTGACAGATTACTAGGATTCTGGTCTCTCTACTAGAATTCAGAGCAGTGTCAAATGGTAACCAGTAAAAATCTGTAGAATTTCATGATATACTTGAGAAAAGGGTTAAAGAAGAAACAATAGGTGAGCAATTTTATTTAGCTTCTCTTTGGATTATGAAGTGTTCCTTCTTGTCTTTGTAGAATATAAGAAAATTCACTTTGTATTTCCTTTTGGTTTGGTTGGATGAAATGCCTGGCTTATCAATAACTTTGTTCATATTTTTGTTTCACTACCATCTTTTATCATGTCAATGAAATGCATATAACAAGTTCATCTATTGCATTAACTAGCTATTGTAACGAATGACTAGATTAAAGTGACTTTAACAGGAGAATATTATTTCTCACAGTTATTGGCACAAAAAGTCTTAAAGTGTTTACATAAATGATTATTTTTGAGGACTTTGGAAATGAATGTATTACAATTTTCTCTCTTTGAGTTTGGACAAAGGTTTGCCTTTGCTTTGTATGTGTCAGTTTATTTCATTTCCTCAACCATAATTATAGCCATATCACTTTAGAAAACACCAAATGATAACAACTTAATAATCTTCAAAGGTAATGTTTTCAAACAATTCACACGCACTGGTACTGGGGGTTTAGAATTTATTGTAATGTTGGATGACACAACATAACCCAAAATAAAGTCAAATCACTCTATTTTAAATCTTAAATTATGTTATAATATCTGGCAAATGAGATCAACAATAATAGCAAAGTTAATGATTGAAGCAAGAACATCATGTATGCATTGTATTTAATCTAAATGTCAACTCTTTTAGGAAAGACTATTTTCCTTTTATAATTAAGTAGGTTGTGTCCCTTGGTCATTTTATAGCTGGGCCCAGTGTAAAGAAGAATAATGATGATGAGCTATGAAGCACTGAAACCACTTTGTCTAAAACCAATCCAACTTTGCTTTTTCTCATTTTATACTAGTCCCCTAACCACACAACCTATATCAGCACCACTAATTTAAAAACATCATTTTCCCTCTTTTGACAACTTGAATGGAAAAAAAAAACTCCAAGGGACAAAAATATTTGAAATGCTGGGAGCTTAATTTCCCCCCGTTTCCCGATATGCTGGTATATGAGCTATCCCCCTCCTTTTTCCCTATCAGCGTTCTTGACAAAAGCAGCTTAAGAAAGAAAAGGAGTAGTTTTGTCTCACAATGTAAGGGTATAGCCCATCATTACTGCCAAGTCCTGACAGAAGCTTGAGGTAGCTGGTCAAGTGGCATCTACAGTCTGGAAGCAAAGAGAGATCAATGCTGTTGTGTATCTTACTCTCTTCTTTTTGTGAAGTCCAGAAGTCCATCCCACAGGATGTGGATGCTCGCAGATAGGCAGTCTTCCCACTTCAATAACCCTAATCCAAATAATCTCTCACAGACATGGCCAGTGGCTAACCTTGTTAATACCTTGCAAGTTCGTCCAGCAGCTTATCTCCTACCTGATTCTAGATCCCAGCAAGCTAACGATGCCAACTCTTGCAGCTGCAGTCCTGGAAAATTGAGTATGATTTTCGTTAATGGGTTACAGAGACTATGAAAAGAGAGAGAGAGAGAGAGAGAGAGAGAGAGAGAGAGAGAGAGAAGACTGAAATCTCAAACATAGGTGCTTTATAGGATGCAGTGATAAGAAAGAGAGTTTTGAATGACTCTTATATCTCTGGTTTGAAGAAAGCCATCTTCAAAAGCACACACCTGTGTATAGAGCATCATTCCAAGACAAGACAGACAGAGAAGTTCAGTCTTGAGGACATGGCTTTTGAGGTGACTTCATGACATTCAGATGACATGTACTCATGAGTTAGAATATGAGCACCTAAGATGATGGCAGAGACAAGAGATAGTCTTCAGTCCCCAAAGATTACCATCTGAGTGGACACTGAAGGGTACGAAAATCCAAACCTACATGAGGAATCAAAGAAATGCATGGAATGCTGAAGTAGTTTATAATTCCGACTATTTTGATTTTCATCTTAATTTTAGAAACAGAATATTTATCAGCAGAAATATCATGCAACTGGAATTATGTACAATTTGTTTTCTTCAGAAGGTATTTATTACCACGTTAGATAATATTCTAATGTTGTGAGCTTCGAAATGATTTATATCCCATACTCATATCCTTTCATTTAACTTATACGATCATTTAAGTGCATCCAGCTGGTTGGAACAAGAAACCTAAACTTAATTATAGGTGCACTTAATTTGAGTTAGTTTTACTTGCTATTTTAAGGCCCAAATATTGTCAATCAAACATTAAATTTACTTGGGGGATGAGGAGATGGCTTACTGGGCAATAGCACCAGCTGTACAAGCTTTAAGACCTATGTTAGAATTCACAATATCCAAGTAAGAAGCCAGGCATGGCCAGGTGCATGCCCATAAATCAAGATCTGTGAGGGAGGGACACAGGAGGAGACACTTGGGCTGACCGGCCACCAACCTACTTCTGGGTTCAGTGTGAGACCTTGTATCCCAGGGAATAAGGCAGGAAGTGATAGTGTGAGATATCAGAAGCTCTCCTTTGCCCCGTCCCTGCACACACGCATGCTCCCAGATACATATGCACATATATAACCCCCACACAATTATTGGTGAAACTATTAAGGCCACTCCATGTAGTTAAAAGGGAGGCTTATTTTGTGGGGTAATTTACAAGTGAAGGGATAGGCTACAGGATCTGGGAAAGGTTTGGCGCAGTCTGGCAGTGCTCTCTGGAGAACTCTGCTTGGTCTAGCTCCAACGTCCAGGGTCCAGGAACCAAGAGAGCTGGCATCTTGGGTCTTCTCTCAGCCCCGCCTTGTAGGCGTGACAGTTACCAAAGCCTCAATGGGGGTTGGAACTTCCAGATCAAAGCTGGAATGGCTACCCACTACACACAATTAAGTATATTTTAACTTGTGGACCAACTTATTTTGATAATTTTCTATATTTTCTTTACTCAATGCAAAGACATTACAAGCATGAGATGCTTATAAAGTAGATAACAATGGCAGTTACAGAACCATGTTAAACTGCCTTGGTTAATAACTTTAAGCTTCTATACATCATGTCTTATAGGCTAAAGGCAATAACATGAAAGAATACCAAGGAATTTGGGAACTTGAATAAAAAATTAATGAATAATTGAAGTGATGAAATATTTAATAACAATTAATTTACTCCTATCAATATGCTATCAAAGAATTTACAGTGAGTTAAAGTAAAGAATAAGGATAAAGAGTCCAGGATAATTTAGAATATTTGTTTGAAAAATAAACATCAAGTTTGTTATTTTATAAAACAAATTATTTTGAGTTGTAATGTACGTTAGAAAAGTATGAAATTTTATCAAAATTGTATTATTTAAACAAATCTCTTTAAAGTGTTTTTCTGTAATTTCATTGTTACTGTAAAGTAATTTGCTTTTATGTAAGTAAACAATATTTTGACTCTTAAAATAACAGATAATTCTAATTTAATAGCAGTGGATCCTCCATGCTTAAATATGCCAATACATCGGCAAGGAGTAAATCATACTATATGCACATAGACGGCACATTCTCATGATTTTTACCCTTCTTCCTTATTTGGATAATGGACTTTGGTCTTTTTGGATTATGATAAATGCTTTTCTAAACTGCAAGATTCCAATCTATGCTAACAACGAGGAGAAAAGCAGGCTATCCAAGCTCATAACAATTAAGAACTCTACCAGAAAGAGATGAGTCTTAGTTATGGCTGTGTGTATAAAGCAGTCAATTTCTAATTTGTAAGAAATCTTGTAAAACCAGGTTCAGATGCTCTGTATTTTTATGTTCAATTTGCTTTTTTTTAATGGTCAATTGGCTTCTTTGGCAAAGTTTCCCTAAATAAATAATAAAGTTAAATAATTTACATTTTCTGTAAATTCTAACTAATTCAATATAGAACCTTCATAAAATGCCTTTCACAAGCTCTATTCCTCTAGTTAATTAATATGAAACCAGTAAGTAGGCAGTCTATTAATTTCATACTTATTATTTCATCTTTAGTTTGGATTGTGCATTGTTCTTAACACCTAAAATGATGAATAGTACACAGAACCTGACTTTAAACTAGTGTGAATCTAGAATAGAGTATACCTGGGGATATTTCCACAACAACAGAAGCCAATGATGCTTATGTGTATCAAAGAATTTGACACCAAGAGAAAGGACAGTGAACGTTTTCCAGAGAAGGCAATAGTTGTGAAATTTAAAGGTCAATCAATCAGAAGTTACAAGAGAATATTGTTTTCTTAGCTTGTGACCAAAGCATTGCAAATAACAAAAGAGAGTTGTGTTATATAGTTTTGATTGGGCTGAAAGAATAGAAAAGAACAGTTGAGGGTTGGGAAAGGATAAGAAACTAATCCATCAAGTGTCTTTTGTATTTGTGTGAGGTGTTTACATTTTGTCATGGAGACCTCAAGGAACTGTGAAGTGATTTTGAGTGAGGGTTAATGAGACCCTGTCTGAGTATTAGACATATTGACAGCTAATATGTTGACATTATTGGACACATCAGAAAAAATAATCAAAACCTGGGAGAAAACGAATCACAAATTGTGTCCCAGTAGTCTCTTAGGAATTCTGTTTACTAACTACAGGCTATATTCTATTATTATATTCTTCAATTGCTGTATGGTTAAAATATTTCTCTCTTATTACTTTCTCACATCTACTCAAGGGCAACTGTGGGTGAGCAGAAACTAGTAAATGGAAAATTCCAGCAACAGACAGTTCATAACATTTAAACCATTCACTGTTCTGAGTGGTAAGGTAGTCTCCCACATCCTTCTTTGCCCCATGTAGGGTTCAATTATACTTCATCCCATCATACACACCCGCACCCAACTGACTTAGTAGTCATTATCAGATCACTAGTTATCAGACAGATGGACTTGTGCTATATAGTCATTGTTTTACTCAATAACCACCCAAAGGAAGACATCAATGATGTTGGCACCTCAAATATGCCAAATATAAGCTATAAAGTGTTTCATAATAAAGGTTATATCTTTTTAATTACATCCCTTTTTATCCCTTCTCCTTTCTTCCTTCAGCCCCTCCCATGTCCCATCCCTCCATCCTTCCCTGCCCCTCCTCAATTTGATAGCCTCTTTCTTGATTATTATCATATGCACAAATTATAAATATACCCCACTGAGTCCTTTTTTGTTGTTTATGTGTATGTGGTTTCAGGGCTGACCTCTTTATATTGGACAACTGTTTAGGGAGCTCATCTCTGGATTATGCTAACTCTTCCTTTCTCAGTAGCTATTAGTTTTTTACAATTCTTTGTTCAGAGATTTGATCCTTTAGGATTTTATTCCTCTCAAGTTAGCATGTCTATTGATATTGTCCTTGTTAAGGTCTTTTTTATGCAACCATATCCATGAGAAAATGTTTCCCAGTATAGTATCTCGTATTTTTGGCTCTTAAAGACTTTCAGCCTCGTCTTCGTCTTCTGTAATGTTCCTTGAGCCATAAACACAGAATCTGTGATATAGACATATTCATTGGAGTGGGCATTCCATGATCTGTTGATCTCTGCATTTTGTCCAGCTATGGTTTCTGCAGTTGTCATTTGCTATAAACACAGACTTCTTTGATAAAAAATGATTGCCTACAGGTATTACTGGTGAAAGGAAGAAATGCAGAATTTATTTAGGATTTTTGCTAAGTTCAGTTAGACAGCTGTTGCTACCATCAGTATGTGATTTCTGCTTTCTGCACCTTTACAGGCATTTTTGCTGTTTGTCATTGGTGCGGTTCATAAGTATTGCAGCTGGGTAGAACTATTAATGGTTCCCTTCCCTTGGCATATTCAATAATATTTTTTTTGTAATATGGAAGCTAAGCCATATACAAGAAGCCTTTACACTAGATTCAGCCAGAGTAGTCTGAGCTATAGTCTATATTGTTTTGGGAGTCATTAGCCTACTATAAAAAACATTTTAAATATTTTTCATGCTTGGTACTGAAGTTCTGTTAGTCTATGGTCCTTGTGAGGAACCTTATCAGCCCTAGTACCTGTCAATTGTTTATGAATTTAAGCAAATATAATAGGAGATTTCTTAAGGTTTTATCAAACTGCCTTGGTTTGTGTGTCCTCTTTACTCTTCTCCTGCCTGTTCCCTTCCCAGTTGATGTTCTACTCCCTACTTTCCTGTTTTATATTACCCATATTTTATGCTTTTCTTAGAATTTTAATGCAATAATAATACTTATATTATAATCATAATTACATATATATATATTATAATAGTAATTATAATGGGTGAAGCATGAAAATTTGGGCAGCAATGAATATATCCTTGACCTTGATAATGGTGGAGAGTTTCACATGTACATATTTATCTTTCAGATCAACAATATGTATACATTAAAGGCATATAGCATTTTCCATATTTATAATAAGTGTAATGGTCCCCAAAATTATACTTCATCTCATGCAATAAACTGTAAATAGATTTATCCATGTCTTGAACATGGAGGTGCATGAAAATGGTGTAAACATTTGCAAGGTAATGATGAACTATATCTTAAAATTAAAATGTGCCATTCCCTTTAGTGTAAATTTCTGCTATGCTTCTTAGAAACACAGCAAAGAACACATTTAATCAATCAAAATAAAACTCCTTCCTACAGCTAGAATAATTAAGACCAAAACAAACAAAAATTTCAATAATTTGAAATGCATACTCTGTCAGATAGTGATCATCACTATGAAGAAAATTAACTTATTCTGCATTTTATAAGGATTCCTGGATTCTCTGACACTAGTTCTATAAATATTGTAAGGCAACATGTTCATGATGGATGGTTAAATCATGCATAGTTATAGCTAATCAAAAGCCATTACAAATGTATTTACTCTATTTAAATACCTTCATATTTCATTACAAACGCCAATTGAACATTTCCCATTTATTACCATACTGTATTTCCATTCAATTTACTATTAAGATTTGTTTTGAACTGCAATAGCTCAGTTGGCAGCAGTTGCCCACTGTAAATATTCTATCATCGCTCTGACGCCACTTTCTTTACCATTTGCCACACAGTTAAACCTCCCATCAGCAAAATAACTGATAACAACCGTGAACAGTTTTCAATCCATTTCAAATTTAGTAGTATTTCTTTACATATTATTGAAAAATGTACAGACATGAATCAAAAGTGGTCAGAAGATGTACCCATCATGTTTTTTAAATATACAAAGACCTTAAATATTTAATTATGCATCAATATACTAGAAGAATAATTACTATTCATTGTGAATATAGACAACTTTCAGAAAAATCTGAATACATTCTGCAATTAAAAATATTACTGAAGATAGATTTTCCTTTACTTAGTAAATCATTGCTGCAGACGTGACAACAGCCATCTCTTAAACTGCCATTTGAAGATTAAGGGAACGATGACAATGAGCAGCCAGGAAAATAAGAGAAGGCAGCTAATAATAATAGTTTAATGAGCACATTAGCTTCCCTGGCTAGGTTTGTGTTTGCTGCTGTGTGTGTGGGTGGACATGTTTTCAGAATTGCAATTCTTTTCATGCTTTCTAGTCATGAATAATTTGTTTACAAGAGCATTTTCTTTGAAGTGCTTCTGACAACCGTACAAGATTAGAGCATCAAAATATGGGTTTTTAAAAAGAAATAGTTATAAGTGTTGGTGTGTGAGTTATTTTTGTGTTTAAATATTTTCTCTGTCTCATACATTTATAACATTCTGTACCTACTTTTTGTTTTTAAAAATTGGTATAATCATAAAACCTCCAATGTTTTCTTTTGGATTAAAATAACAGAATTTGTAAAGACTTCTGAATAGTATGGGACATCTAAAAAGTGAAAAATGAATGTTAAATATAATATTAGAAATTGTTCAGCTATATATTTGATCTGGTAAATAAGCTAGCTACTAAGTAAGCAAGAAGCAGGCAGCATAGAGTGTGTACATGATGTACAGAGCGATGATTCACACCTGGATTCCACTATTATTGAGTTGCTACTTTGAAAGTTACAATAGACAGCCGTTAGTCCACAGTCACCACTGTTTATTACAAGGGAAAGCCTCTCTGATTAAGTCTGAGAACCAATTTTATCAGCTCAGTTATTTAGAAGGCTGTTTGCCTCTTTATTAGTTTAGCTAACCATCAGAAATAAGCTCCTTTTGGGGGCCTACTCCCTTCCTAGGTCTTAGTTTTAGCCAGGCTCATAGTATTACACATTACCCTTTATCCCCATGGAATGGCACTTGAACCCAATTAGGGGGCCATTTGTTATTTACACATAATGCAGAGAATGGTCGCTGCCTACCATTCAGAACCTAAATTATGGTTGTGGACCAATGTAAACCAATCATGTATACCTCCCTCTCTACAACTCAAGGAATATTTCCAAATAAAGAATGGAAAGCAAATAAAAGTCAGATAAGGCTTGGAAATGTCATAATCTAGAGTCCACACAAGCATGCAAACACTAGCTCTCAAGGGTAGTTGCCTGCAGAAGGCCCCAAAGAGACGAGTCCTTATCTACAATCAATCAAGGACAGGATGGG
The DNA here is from genome assembly GCF_949786415.1 of Peromyscus eremicus. NCBI lineage: Eukaryota > Metazoa > Chordata > Mammalia > Rodentia > Cricetidae > Peromyscus > Peromyscus eremicus. The sequence goes on along the minus strand of NC_081434.1, from coordinate 21,882,011 downwards.
CTCCTGGTGCTCAATGTGTATCTCTGAACTATAGGGAAGAAATAGAAACTGGAAGAACAGGTCTTTGGTGTTGTACCCTTCAGAACTTACCAGGCTTCAACAGAGGGCTCAAATACCTTATGGTCAGACTAATGGCCCTGTTCACTGCAATGAGTCACAAAACAAAACCAAAAGCTGTGCACCAGAGACAGAGAGATGTGTGGAGAGGGTAGAGGTGGAAAAGCACTGGTTGGGCGGTAGAGAGTGAGGATGATCAGTGTGAATGCAGTATATGTGCGAAACTAGTAAAATGGAAGTCAGTTGCTTCAGGAGATCAAGTACAAATGTAAAAAGTTTGAATGTATAAGTGATAATTCAAAAAACTAGCATATGGATAGGTTGGATAGGGTTAAAATTACCCTGAGTTCATAAAGAATTTTAAAGGTTTTTTTGTGTGTGTGTGTAAACTATTATTGGAACATACACACACAAACACACATATATGCACAAATCCCACATACACACATGTGCATACCCACTATGTAAAAATACACACATACGTACACCGTTTTCTACGTATCTACTGTGTATGTTCATTGACAATCTGTTAAGGATACATACATCACAGTGTTTGAATGTATTAAAATTAATAGGATTCTAAAATATAATCGACATACAGAATGTGCATAGAAGAACAATTTTGAAACAGCCAGGAAGAAAAGCCAAAATATAATATAATGCAATTAAGAGGCAATTAAGCCACTAAAGTGGCCAAGTTACATTTTGTCATTGTCTGTGTGCTTTTCTTTGCTCCTCTTGTAGATTCTTGCTTCCTTCAATGTATGATGGATAGTATATGTCCATGGTGGACTGAAACATGCTCACATTTCAATTCTGATGAAGAAAAACAAATCATGTTCTTACAGAAATGATGTTGACTATTTTATGGTCAAGGCAGAGGAAGAATGTTTTAAACATAATAGTCTGACTTTGTTGTTTGTTTGGGCTAGATTTCTAGGAATTTCACCTGCTGGATGCCTGCAGAGTCTATAGTCTGGGGTAAGACTGTTAAGAGGTACTCCACAGTTTGAAGCCTGGCATTCAGAGATACAGCATATGAGTCTAAACTTAGAAACTCAGGTCATGTGATAGAACTACAGCTTCACTGCCAGATGTTCCCTGTTTGGTCCTCAGACCAGAACAGGCTAGTCACAATCTATGTGAGCCTACATTCTCTCTCCAACTCCGTCCGTCCTCTAGAGATAGTCATACTTTGTGTTTAAAACAAAGGAAAACATCTGGTCTTTGTGTGTGTGTGTGTGTGTGTGTGTGTGTGTGTGTGTGTGTGTGTGTGTGTTGTGCACAGTGTGTAAGTACCTATGTGTATGTAGGTATGTAAATATATGTATGTGTTTGAAGAGACAGACTTTAGGATTCTTTGACTTCTGTTTTTCTCATTATTTTTTGAAATTTAGTCCTGCATTGATCCTGGAGCTTTGGGTTTTATCAGGGTTCAGGCCAATGAACGTCCTAGATAGATTTGACTCCAATTAACAACCCTCCACAGCACTGAATTTATAGGCACATGCCACAAGACTCAATCTATATTCATATATTTATTTAGTTTCAAGAAATTCTCTTCAGATTTTTCTTCCTTAATTGAGTTGTTTTATTATGTATAACTTGAAATTGCATATTTATCATTAGTAATTATTCTCTAGACATATATCAAGAAAAAATTTCAACTTATACCTAAGTACTGTTTTCCTTAATCTTTATCTTTTGAATTTGAAACTTAAGACAAACATCTCTCTCCCATTATTAAAAGAAAATAAAATAAAGAAAACATTCGTGTTAATTTCCCATGCCTGGGAAAGCTTTCACTAGAATTTTGCAGCTAATGCGTATGTAACTTTTTAATATGCAATACTTAATCCAAATTCTTCATATATATATATATATATATATATATATATATATATATATACATATATATGTTTGAAAATTTTATATATGCAAACAATGTGTTTTAACCTAATTCACTCTCATTCTTTTTAATATGGATGTAGAGAGTCTGAAATCAGGTCTTCATGTTTGCATAAGAGGTACTTTACCCATAAGACATCTTTGCAGACCTCTCTGGCTCCTTGAGATTGCATTAAAGAAGACAAGAAACTGAAATGAGTCCAAAATCTACGGGTGTAGTATGGAAGAAAGAGGATGCTTTGAACCAACTGGGTTGCTGAAAAAAAAAATGATTGGAAGTAGTTATGTCCTGGATATTTTTTTGAAATGTAAAAAACATAATGTTCTGGGAAACTGAATAAAATGAATGGGAGAGTAATATCTGAAGAGCTTGTGTTAAGCACTGCATATTAAAAAGTTACATATGAGTTACCTGCAAAATTCTACTTAAAGCTTCTCCCAGACATAGAAAATTAACAAGAATGTTCTCTTTTCCTTTTTATTTTTTGCAAACAAAGGAATAGCACTGTTTATATTAAGTTTCAAGATCATTAAAGGTTAAGGAAAACATTACTTTGGTATAACTTGTACCCCAAACTGAATTTTTTTTCTTGATAATATGTCTACAAAATAATTACTAATGATAAATGTGCAATTTCACATTCCATATAATAAAATAACTCAAGTGAGGAAGAAAGATCTAAGGAGAATTGCTTGAAACAAAACAAATATAAAAATAATGATAATATATGATAAAATGTGATATGGTCTTTGGCTCATGCACAAATGCAGTATTACCTCCAGATATATCTTTCTCTCAATCAGGGCTAGTCATTGGAAGCACAGAAAAGGCACCCAGTAGCTATTTTCTCAGGTTCCCGTGGATGGTACAACAGCCTTCACTACTCAAGATGTATAACATAGAAATCTACCCAATACATAAATGGATATATTCAGGTTTTGGATTCACTTTTCCTTTTAACCAAGTTAAAAGGCTGGTATAGATCTGGGCTACATCTGCCTGCAATCTGTTCTGATAAGTGAAGTTGTATTGGGACATAACCACACACATTTGTTTCCACATTATCTTGGCTGCTTTTGTAGTACATCAGAAATTTTGTACAGTGGGAAAGGGACTGCTTGCTCAAAAGCTGTGTGTTATTTACAAGATGCCTATTTACATAAAAGTCAAAAGTAGTGAAGTAATGATTTGGGTCAGGGAAATCACCTTACAGTGTATAAGACAATCACTAATGCAACACTTAGAATAATATGTCACATTTCCTTTAAAGAAATTGACAAAAAATTTAAAAAAGATGAATATCATAGTAAAGAAAAAAAATCTAAGATGTGTTTCCAACTCATCAATTATTAGTTCTGTCCTTTGTAGACAGCAAGAGTTGTTCATGGTTTGGGGCAAAGAATGGATGGACTATGTTCCCAAAGCTTAATAAAGTTATCATATAATAGAGAAACTACATATTAATTAATGTAATTCTTTTTGGGAGCAGTACATTAATGGGATATGAAAAGTGGTGTCTAAACATAATTCTGCTGATGATAGATAAGAGATGGTTCAACGTAGGTAGTTAACTTGGGTTTTTAGGAAACTTTGGAACATTTTCACATAAGAAAGAAAAATGTTTTCTAATGAGGGATAAGCGTGACCAGAGAATGAAAAATAAAACAGTCTGTTGAAAACTGAGTACAAGTTTGCTTTATAGCCAATATGATCTGTGACCCCTAGCTTCCTGCTCTTATTACTTCCTAAAGCATGGTCACATTTCATAACAGCAACTGCCTTCTCTTCCTGATAGTCTGCCCTCAGTCTTTACCAGAGATCTAAGAATCCAAAGGCAGCCTCATTTGGGGCTCCGTGTATTGACAAGCCATGTTTTTCTGTGGTCTTTCTTTGACCTCAATTCTCCACACCAGAGTAATTGTTTCGGAGGTCATAAAGCTACATCCAATTAGGCATCCTATTACTCATTGTAGACCAGTTCTGTGTACTAGGAACCTGGTAATCCCGACTCCCATAGTTTTAAGCATGCTTACAAGCTTAACCGGACCTCTTCATTTATCCTCAAGCTTTACCTCTGGCATGGGCATCAGCAGGACCACAGAATAGAGAGCAGGATGTTTATACTTGTAGGCCAGAATGAACAAAAGTGCATGTGTATCTGAGGCCCCTCACTGTGTGGAACAGAGTTGGCTGTAGTGGACAGAAAAGGTAGACATTACTGAACTTTCATTCATACTTCTGTTGTGGGCTCTCTGAGTGCATCTGTAATCAAACAGAAAATAATCTGAAGTGCTGTACCCCTGTAGAGTTGAATGTATTTGAATCCATTTCTATAGGAACAGAATCTATGAAGCTGTTGACAGAAAGGACTGTAGGTGAATACTTCATTGAAGGAAACAGAATGCCTGATTCTAGATTCTGCCAAAATGGTTTACTCTCTATAAAAATTAGGCAAAACAGTTACTCTACTAAAATTCCCAAAACATTAGTTATTTGGTCCCTATTTTGGGTAGTTAGGTTCTTTATTCCCCTCTCTTCCTTTTCATATTTTACAGGTGTGAGAGCTTCAATAATTTAAGAAAAAGAGGATTATGCATGGATAGGACTTCTAAATTGCTGGAAAACACCTAATTTATTTATAATTAAGTTACAATTAATTCATTTCTTACTAATTGCACATAACTGTGCCCCACAACAAAAATTAATCACCCTAAGTTACCATTCAAAAATTTACTCATCTTATTTCATGCATATTACTTATTCAGATAGATTCATGTCTCTTTTTGTAAGTTTAAGCACCCTAAAATATTTTGTTTTTAGTGAGTCAGGGAACTAAGAATTAATTTTCAGTCTGCCTAGATTTCTATGCATTGTAGATTCTGCACAAATAATATGTTCTTGTTTATGCATGGACATTCATATAATTATTTAGGCTATGGGGTCAATTTAAAAGATGTGAGGATTACAAGTAGGGAAATAATAATACATCTACACAGTTTGTTCAGGAAACAGGAAAATGTAAATCCTGTACAAACACTGAATTTAAATGTATATTTTAGTTCTAAGGCTTTGAAAATCATATAAAAGGCTGAAATCTCCATTATTTGTGTATTTTTTGTTGTTGAATAAAGCTTATTCTTGTTTCAAAGTTAGTAAAGGATTGCAGAATATACAGTTCAGTGGTGGACTGCTTATTTAACATGTATGAGCACTTGGGTCTGATCCCTAACATTGCCACTAAATAGGAGAGAGAGAGAGAGAGAGAGAGAGAGAGAGAGAGAGAGAGAGAGAGAGAGAGAGAGAGAGAGATTATAAACAGGGACAGACAGTGACAGAGACAGAGACAGAAAGATTGGTAGTTCTATCCATCTTAACTGGACAAGATTGTAGAAAACTATGTGCATCAGGCTCAGCTACTTGGTTATTATGTAAACACTAGTAACAGCTATGGTCTTTTTCTTTTGTTATTTTTTTTTCTTTTCTCTTTTGGTATGATTTTGACAATGAACACATCTGGATCTCAGAGTTATCTCTTGTAAGTGTAAAGATCTGTTTGGAAGGTGACTCTTTGGAAAGAAGGAATATGGCTTAGAAGGCTGTTAACCTGATAAAATGCCGAAACCAGGGCAGCAAAATGGGGGACGATAGAAAGAAAATTGAATACTAATCAGAGAGAATACTTGGTTATGGGGCATGGGAGGGGGGAATGTTTATGCTGAGATCCTGTGACACACACAGGATTACAGTACCATTGAGGAGCCTTTGCCTGGTCCAGAAGTGAAATCTTTCTCTCTTCCTCTTAAGATAGCCTCAGAAACAGGGCTTTTGAAGGAGGAACTATCCATGTGGAGAAAGCTGAGCTATAGTATCAGTTGTGATGGATTACAGGTGGTGGTTGCGTTTTATCCTGTTTAAAATGTGCCTTATCCCTCTGAATGGGTGAGACAGTTGATTGGCCTGATCTGTTTGGGAGGCATCCAGGCAGTGGGACCGGGTCCTGTGCTCATTGCATGAGTCGGCTGTTTGAAACCTGGGGCCTATGCAGGATCGCTTGGCTCGGCCTGGGCGGAGGGGACTGGACACACCTGGACTGAGTCTACCAGGTTGATCTCAGTCCGCGGGGAAGGCTTTGCCCTGGAAGAGATGGGAATGGGGGGTGAGCTGGGGGGAAGGTGAGGGGGGCGGGAGTGAGGAGAACAAGGGAATCCATGGCTGATATGTAGAACTGAATTGTATTGCAAAATAAAAATAAAAAAATAAAATAAATGAAAAAAAATAAAATAAAATGTGCCTTAGGTAAATAATGAAATGTACTATTAACTTGATTTCAGAATTTCTAGGAGTAAGGATTAAAATGAAATAAATGATCAGTACTACATAGTTGTGATGGATGGAACATTGGTTCTATATATTTTTCAATACTGTTTTCTGCTTTTCTGATGAATTTTTATCAACTAATGTATGAAATGCGTGAACTTGTATAGTGGTATTGTGTTCCCCAAAATATTGTGCAACTTATAAACTAATTTGTCACAGAACAGAACAGCACAATATTAAACATAGAGGATAGGCAGTGGTAGAATGCGCCTTTAATCTTAGCATTCCAGAGACAGAGATCTACCTGGATCTCTGTGTGTTCAAGGATACAGCCAAGCATGGTGACTCATGCCTTTAATCCCAAGAAGCGAGCCTTTAATCCCAGTGAGTGATGGCAGAAAGCAGAAAGGTATATAAAGCGTGAAAAACAGAAACAGTAGCATTTGGCTGGTTAAGCTTTCAGGCTTTTGAGCAACAGTTCAGCTGAGATTCACTCTGGATGAGGACTCAGAGGCATCCAGTCTGAGGAAACAGGATCAGCTGAGGAATTGGCAAGGTGAGGTAGCTGTGGCTTGTTCTGCTTCTCTGATCTTCCAGCATTCACCCCAATAACTGGCCTCAGGTTTGATTTTATTAATAAGACCTGTTAAGATTCCTGCTACAAACTTGTTCCTAATGCATAGTAAATTCTTGTTGTAACTCAAATAGATGATTCAACAAAGAGCACTAGACAGAAAGGCCTCGGGGCATAATTTTCCCCCTATAAATTTCTCAGGAAATGAGTTGTATGGAAAGCCATTAAGAAGACAGAAGCATGAGACTTACTAGGAAACATTTCCATGTGTATGAAAGAAGCATGGACTTAGCAAACCACAAACGTATTTTCAAAAACACCCAAGAGATAGTAATATACAGCCAGCATGGAGAGGACCATTTTTCCTTTGTGCCTTTGTTTTCTAGACTAATGTATTACTAATTGGAATTTGCTCTCATTTATTCCAGGGAACAGATTTGTTCATTCTGAAAGGTAGAGTCAGAAACACCACATCCATTTTCTTTAAACCTCAACTGATGGGCCATTCTCTGCAGAGCAGCTGTAGAGCAATAAATACAGTCCCTTACTTGATTCTTGGTATTTAAATTGCATGTGGTTGCAGAGGTTTGGTCACATAATAAGATCACATAATCCATTTCCTTCTGATTATAAACCCATCAAAACAAGAGTTTCCCCAAAAATATGCCATTCTACTGGAACACAGGAAGTGCTCTGTTGTATCACTTTGCCTGGGAAGAGGTGAGCACATACCTGTTCCTTCCAGATAGGGCAGTGGAGAGACCAAATGAATGGCCTAACCCAGGCCTGCTCACTGAACCAATGGGGCTACTTTCAGAACACAGGTAAGGTGTTAGAGAGGCATAGAAAATCCTGGAGCAGCTGTATTACAGGAAGGGTAATAACAAATGAAATCCACCTTTTCTGAGTTTCCTATGTAACCTGCAAACAGTACCCCCTAGAGATAGTATCCCCTTCTCCATGATATGATACTGCATCTATAATCCTAGAAAGCATTCTCAAATGCTTCTAATTTCCTCAGACAAATACACAAAGATCATGAGACTCAATACCCAGGGAAAGGTGTAGTAGACAAACCATTGAACAAATAAACAATGCATAAGTGATAAAATTCTGGCTAAAAAATAAAGCCGAAATAGTAGATTGCCTTCATGACAGAGTTTTAATGAAGACTTGACTAATGTGAGTGAGAAACTATCTGGGGCAAAGTGAAGGAAAAAAAAAAACATGTGCAAAGGTCCTGAGATGGAAATATTCTTGCTATATTTAACCATTTTAAAATGAAAACAGCATAAGATATTGAAGGCAGTGGCCCTTTCATTGGCATTTCCAACAAGTCATGTCACAGTCCGTTGGAGTCATGACTATATTCTGAGCAGAGACAGTAGTGGAGCTGATCTGACATTGTGTGAACAGAATCTACTGGCAACTGTTGAGACTAGGCGAAAGTAGGGCATCGGCAATTATTGGCAATGCTTTTGACTGCTTCTCTGAAGCAGCTTTGTCTGAGTTAATCTGATTACGAAGAGCAACAGTAAGAAGCCAAACGGCCAGGTCAACTTGTAAACAGAAGCTACAACAACGTTAACAGTTAAGTTTCAAAGAAATCACTGTTCAAATACGTGGTTTGCTGAGCAATGGAAGATAGGGACAAGATTAGTACAAATAAATGAACAGTGTTTGACACTAAAACCTTTTGTCTGAGAAAAGTTCTTTCTAACATAGTCGTTCATGAAGCAAAATCTTAATTGTCTTCATTTAAATTATATGTAAGTAATAATGCCAATGTGTCTTTAGAAATAGGAAGTTCTACTTCCCTTGCAAATCAATAGAACATATTGTTAGATTGACAAGTTGTTGGAGACTGTGTAGTTAAAGAAGAATTGTGCACAGAATTTGTACTCTTTGTTCTATGCAGTGTCTAAACTGAGCTCTCTAGAATTGGGGGAGTACAAAACACAGAAAATTTGCATTGCTCACAGAAATTATTTGATACACTGATGTCCTTATGTTCCAAGCAAGTTACATTCTACAGAGGCTGTGAGCTGATGTGGTGCAAAGGTCCATAGGATAGTAATAATGGCCATGATAAGATGTTGGATGGTTATGAAATCTAGTTTGACACAGAGGCTGGAAGACTAGCTATGCTATACACTTGCTCTAAGACCTTGAACATCTTACCTAATAATTCTAAGCTTCAGTTTCCTATGTGAAAATAATGTTTGTAGTCTTTTTTTCATAGAATATTTGAAATTACAAGAAACTGTACAATAGTGTGTAGTCAGGAGTTGTTTGCTTTGTTTAACATATGGACCATGATTATGTACCCTGCTAACACTAGTTAAAGCTGGCTGGAGGTGATATTAAAAGAAGAACGTTTGTAAGACCTCTACAAACCTAAAATTATTTCAAACTATCTTTAAGAAAAAGTCTCTATGATACTTGGCTCTTTGAATCATACCAACTCAGTAAGTTTGTGGGAATACCAACCGTATAGGATTTTTTAAAAATTATTATTATATTTAATCAGCTCTGTGATTCTGAATTCTCTCTCTCTCTCTCTCTCTCTCTCTCTCTCTCTCTCTCTCTCTCTCTCTCTCTCTCTCTCTCTTTCTCTCTCTGTGTATGTGTGTGTATGTGTGTATTTGTGTGTGTGTGTGTGTGTGTGTGTGTGTTGTTATCTTTAAATTCAACTTAGTCACAGGCCTGAGGAAGAAACCCACATGGAAAAGTAAATTCAACCTTACCCTGAAAAGTAAACTCTGCAATTAAAACTTTAATTGTTTTTAAGAGCATATAAAATAATTATAGAAACCTATTTAGATACAGAAAAACAACAGGACAGACATAACTCTTTTAATAGTTCATCCCTGTTGGTCTTTTCTTGTAAAACTGATATGCCAAGAGCATGTCAGAAAATCTGGGCCCTAAGGAAGACAAAAGTAATAAAATGTGGGAGAAAAAAATAGTGTCCAAACCTCATTTAGAAATTCAGTTTTTCAATTAATTCTTAATTTTCAATATTGTTACGTCAAAAATTATAACAAAATTATTTGAATACATAATCATGATTCAATTGTGACCCTTCAATACAGTTCCTCGTGTTTTGGTGACCCCCCCAGCCATAAAATTATTATCATTGTTACTTCATAACTCTAAATTTCTACTGCTACGAATCATAATGTAATTATTTGATATGCAGGATCTCAGATATGTGACCCATATAAAAGGGTCATTCAACTGCCAGAGGGGTCACGACCCACCAGTTGAGAAGCACTGCCTTAGAGCATTCTCTTGTTCCATCTCCTGTAAACTCCCTGTCTTAAAACATCCTGTTGTTTTATTTCTCTTTTCCGTCCCATGCCTTAAGAAGATTTCCTTTGGACAGGAAGGTTTTACTCTTAAATGTTTCTGCTACAAAACAATTCCAAAATTTTCAGTACGTCTTTAGTTCATTCATGGCTTTGGGACCCTGGGAGTGTGCAGTATGCCAGGGCTGGTGCATGTGGTGACGAAGGTCACCTCTTGGTGGCTAGGAAAGTCAAAAGTTAAGAAGATAAATCTGGGGTCCCAACAACCACTTTAAATGTGTGATCTCAGTGTCCAACATCCTCCTAGTAGGCTCCACCTCTTCCCAGGAACACTACAAGGAAAACTCCAAGACTCCAAAATGTTGCTTGGATCCTACAGGCTCCCTCGGGTGAGGGGGTAAGAAGGCACAGCATCAATGACACAGATACCAGGAGTCCGTTGACAGCAAATAATGAACTCATCTATTCAATAACAGGAAAGGACTTTTATACCCTCCTTCCAGTGCCCATTCTGTGTGGTCATCTTCCATTGGCTGGGCACGATCAAGAGCTCTGACTTCAATCAGGAACACTGACAGAGATCAGGACCTCTGACAGTGCCCAGGAACTCTGGCAGCTCCTGTTGCTAGGACCTCAGGCAGACTCTAGGTTCGCTCTTAAGGAGTATGTTATGTGCATGCCTTGGCAACTGGTCTGAGCCAATTTCCTCGACCCTATGGGTCTGTCCTAGTACACCAAAGCAATTCTCTTTGATGGGCATTCAAGATTGACCTGAATACAGAACTGTTTTAAAAAGCACTTTTTAAAAAAAAATACAGACATATAAATGACCTAGAGAAACTGCATCAGGAAGCAAAAGAAAACTAACAGCAAAAACAAGCAGGACTAAGAAATACTTAAATAAGTCATAGGAAAACATTTGATATAAAGAAAGTATAAAAAATTATCACTTAAAGTATTATTTATTGATTTACTCTCTGTATGTGTGGGGGAGTGATGGATGCGTGGGAGGGTGTGGATGTGTTTGTGGGGCTGTAGATGTATGTGCAGGCATACACATGTGGCTGTTACTGAAGGCACTCTAGCAGGCCTGAGCATAGCAGACATGACTCTGGCAAGCCTTGCCCTTCTCCCCCATTCCCTCTAACTTATTGAACCATGAGATTACATCCCTAAAGGTAGCCCCCAAGGTCCAGTCCCTTACTTGGCCACTAGCTCATTCTGGAGACAACCCCCTAAGGTCTGGCTATCAAAGTATTGACGTCTAGCAATCAAAAGCCCTCTTTTGGCTACCCGAATTAATCTGCCCTTTTACCTATATCAACTGCCATCTGCTCATGGGCCACATCTGTCTCTTCTCTTTCCAGAGGCAGTCATTTGTCCCTCCAGGGCAAATATCTCTTCCCCTTCCCCCTTTTCCTTTCCCCTCCCACCTTGTCCCCTATCTCCTGTCTTTGTCTCTTATCCCTTTGATTTTTTGGGGGAAATGAGTCTGCTTTGTATTAAGAATTTGGTCTTGGAGAGTCTTGTGCAGACTGTGAGGTCCTTTCAGTTCTAAGATGACTTTCAGAAGTTGGTACTCTCTTGCCACTTTGTAGAATCCAGGGGTAGAGTTCAGGTTATCAGTTCTGTGCACAATCACCTTTACCATGCCCAGTCATCTCATGGCGCCTCATCTTTTTTTTAAAGTAAAAGGGTAGATGTAGAATGAGTTAGAAGGAGCAAGAAGAGGAGTTAATATGTTCAAAGGTACATTATATGCATGTATGAAATTCTCAGTCAAATAAAACTTTTTAAATCATATGTAGTGACTAGCAAATATTGGATTCTGTTTATAAGAATCTTACTTTGTATTGGGCATTTGAAAATAGTAAATCAGATTTTATTTTCTACGACAATGCATTTGGCTTTCTCAGAAATACAGCTCCAAGTGACTGTCTTTCTGGCACTAAAATTTATTGAAATCACTAGATAATACCATCAATGTCATTAAATTACAGCTAATTTCAAAATGTCGAGCATATCGCTGGGCTCAAAACAGTGTGAACCATCTTTTAAATGTGTCTTTTGCATTTACCTTTAAGAGCTTTTGACTTTCACTCTTGTGGTATTTTAGGCTTTTTGCCTGGCCTTATGTGTGACAGTTAAATGAAACTCTAACATTACAAGAGTGTCTTGGAGCCATTACTAAAGAAATAATTCTCACCCATACAATACCACAGTTTGTGTCCTTTAAGAATACAGTACTGTGAAATGAACAGTGGAATTTTTTAATGATTTTAACCTTTTAGGGATACTTCAAATTTACACACATGGGCAAAGACTAATTTACTTTTGTGAGTTCACTAAAACAAAAAAAGAAATAAAAAGTAACAAAAGGGAATATTAGGAGATGTTATTCTAGAAAGAGCTTTGAAATTCATAATGGTGCAAAGGGATTTAATTAAATTTAAATATATATTGTACAGAATCTAAAATATTAGACTTCACAAAGGAAACAGAATATCCCCTCTAAAATTCTTTTCCATTTTTAATACATTTTATATAGATTTTTGATAATTTGTAAGTAAAATGTATGTCAGTACTTTTACCATGTTCCTAGAGTTTTCTATTATCTAATTTTAGAATATATTCTGGAGATTCATTTGCTGGTAATTTTAAGCTTGAGAGAACTATGCTCAGTTAGGATACACAGAGTTATTTGGAAAAAGTAGGGTGCTGAAATCACTAACCATTGCAGAGTCGGAACTTATCTTTGTCTAAGTCTACTAATATGATTTTGGATGTGCCAGAGTTTGATGAATATGTATTTAGGATCACACTGCCTTCTGGGTTAATAGTTCCCTTAATTATAAAGAAGTGTTCTTCTTTATCTCTCCTGATTTGTTCCACTTTGAAGCTTATTATGTCAGATACTAGGAGAAAGATACCTACTTGCTTCCTGGTTCTATTTGCTTGGGATACTTTTCCCATTCTTTCATTTTAAGATGGTTCCTGTCTGGGAAGGTAAAATGGGTTTCTTGTAGACAACATTTTTGTCTCTTTTTTATTTGGTTCTTTCACATATTTTGGTCATGTTTTCCCCTCTCCCAATTCTTTCCAGGTCTTCCCTACCCACTATCCACCCAATTTCATATGTTCATAGAATAAAATGCCCATCATTTTATACATGGAATGTAACTGCATCCTTAAACCATAAGCAGACCTTTCAAAACTTGGACTCACTCAATTCATATTAATGATCTCAGCAATTTTTTACAAATGTGAGTCATTTGCAAAACATTTAATAAGGAAAAGGTAATATGAGCACAGTAAATTTACCATTTGGTAAGGGCATATTCTTACATCTTCCTCATCATGACTTTTTTTCTGTCTATATGATAAATCTTTTAAGTATCTAGATAAAAGCCTTTCAAATAGTGGGAGTTTGCTTTCCTTTTCCACACTACCCAATGCTCAATTTTTACCATACTTTAGACCAACCTCCTTAACAGAAAGCACATTCAGTGTCCAAATGTGTCTTTTTCTCCTTTGTTCACACCTGAATTATTTTATATCTAGTTCAAATGAATGTGGCATAAGCTTAGATTTTATATGTTTTCCTATCTGAATTCATTAATATTTTATGTCTTGTTTAATATGTGTCTCACCAAATATATAACCTGAAGAGAAAAAAAAACATTCCCAAATGAATCCCCAATGGCATGGATCGCATTTAATGCTAATTCAGTCTGAGAATTCAACATTTATAAATATTTCATCATGCCCACTTCTGCTTTTCTCTATGTGGCAAATGTGAATACATGAAAGATTTTCCTACTAAAGAACCAAATAAAATGTCATACAATTGCTTTTAAATACATAATACTGTTCTTCACAAAAAAAATGATCTAGCAAATAAAACAAAATATAATGAACTGTTAAATAGGAAGCACAGTGTATTCTGAATGTTGGAAAACCCTGGAGATATTTGTTGATTGGATAAACTAAAAAGTTGGGGTTTCAAGTCCATCATCAACAATGGCAGCAAGGAGGAGTCCAGATATTCAAACTGAGAAGGAATAAAAAATTTACAACCACTAAGGCAGTTCAGTCTCAAGAATAACTTGAAGGAATTCACTGTCATCAGAAATATACTTGGAGCATCCATACTACAATCCTAAATTAAGTTGCTAACAGACAGAATGTAGACCACAATGCTGCTGTTGCCTAAAATTATATCAGGAATTTAAACTTAAAGTAGTCTTTGATTCACAGGGCATTGTAGTTGGATATTTTTTTATTTTTTTATGTTTTTACTCTTTGTTTTTTTTTTTTTTTTTTTTTTTTTTTTTGCTGAGGGCCTGCCACCAAACTCCCAAGTAAACAGAGATTTATTTATACTTATAAATGCCCAGCCTTAGCTTGGCTTGTTTCTAGCCAACTTTTCTTGACTTAAATTATCCCATGTATCTTTTGTCTCTGGCTTCTACCTTCACTATTCTATATTCCTTACTGTCCTTTTTACTCTGTGACTTCTGTGTAGCTTGCTGCCTGGCCCCTGATGTTCTCCTCCTTATCTTGTTCCTTGATCTCCCTTCCCAGATTTCTCTTCCTATTTATTCTCTCTGCCTGCCAGCCCTGCCTATACTTTCCCCTGCCTTGCTATTGGCTGTTCAGCACTTAATTAGACCAATCAGTAACACAACTTCACAGAGTTAAGCAAATTCAACATAAAAGAATGCACACATCTTTTCATCATTAAAAAATGTTCCACAGCATAAACCCATGGGACACATCTTTAATATTCTACAACAGGACATGATTAAAGGTACAATATTTCTGAAGAATTTGTCTTTCATGGGATGTGTAGAATTCTCACAGATTCTGTAATTTAAATATTGGCTTGTAATTTAATTTAAATCAGAATAAATGAGTTGTTTTATGATGGAATAAATAATTAAATTATATTTCCAATGTTGTTAAACATTTTTATTATAATTTGCATAGCATGATTGCAGGAAAAAACTTTTTTTTATAAAACTCATCTTCTTTAACCTCCACATGCACACCATGGCACTTGGATTTTCTCTCTTCTTTTTCTCTCTTTTTTTTGCGCACACACACATTAAATAATAATCTTTTCTCTCACAAATAATAATAATAATAATAAACAACAAAAGAACACTGAAGGAGTGCAAAGGCAAGATTAGTGGGAATGTAAAATGGTGCAACTGTTATGGAAAACAGTTTGACATTAGTTGGTGTTAAAAGTAGAACTGCCATAATATTTAGCAATCCTACTTTGCAGTAAGAATCGAAACTGATATAAAACAAAAATTTGCAGAAATATATTCACTCCCATGATCACTTTATCATTACACACTTGTTTTTATGCATAAAATTACTGTTATTCAATGAAGTAAATTCCATAGATCTTTTGTACAATATAATGCCTACATATAATAGTTATTGGGTACTTACATTTTTAGTTGTGAGACATTAAATCACTATTATCATGGTACATAAATTTTGAAAATGTTCTGAAACATTGTTTAAATCAACTTTTTTGTTGTTGTTGGACACTAGGTTTGACTCTGCTGTCTAACTGCGGTTGGTTGTTGTTGTTCATACCAGTAATCCTGAAACTCAGGAACCAGAGGCTGGAAAATCATGATCTTGGAGTCAGTCAGGGCTATATAATGAGTTGAAGAGCAGCCTGAAAGTGTACTGAGACTCTTTCTTAAATAAAATAAACTACCAATGCTTCAGGGAAGACCTATTCCTCTACAAGCTTTTGTGCAGACATTTGCTTTTGTTTGTTTGCTTTTTGTTTATTCCTTGGCTGTGTACCTAGAAGTGGAATTGCTGAGTCACACAATAGATCTCTGTTTTCCTATTTGTGAAAGTGCTAGATTGTTTTCAAAGAGCCTAACAATTCATATTTTCATTGTCAATGTTTGAGTTTTCTCCACATCCTTGTTAACATTTCTTACCCATGTTTTTATGCCTTGTTATCACTTTTTATTCATGTTTCTTTTTATTGTAGTCATTCTCATGGTTGTGAAGTTGTATCTCACTGAGCTTTCCTTTATGTTCCTCCAATTCTTATTTGTTTGTCTTTGAAAATTTGACTAGTAGGACTATTTGCTTTTAAGTTGGGTAATTTGTCGTTTTTATTATAAGATTGCAGTGAGTCGTTGATTGTGTGGAACCATACTCCTTTTCAGATATTTGACGGTTCAACTATTTGTTCTTATTCTCTGGGTCATCTTTTACTTTTTTATTTAACTTCAAATGTAAGTTTTTCATAGGACATAACCTTGAGTTATCATGACAAAAATACCACATATACCGTATAATACATTGGTTATCTTGTACAACAAAGATTCAGTCCTGGCGGCTCTAGAACCTAGAAGCCTGTATAAGGTACTGAGTTACCAGGTTCTGGTGAGAACCTCCTTTGATTTCCAGATGGTGGTCTTTTTTATCATGTCCTTCCCTAGGAAAGAAAGCAACATGGTGTCTTTTCTTACTAGAAAACTTTCTTACATGGAAACTGACCCCATTATGAGAGATCCATTCTCATGAACTCATTTAAATATACCAATTTTGAAGAACCTTGTCTCCAAATACTAAGCATATAAGAATGGGGACATGAGAAAATTGGGAAATACAGTTCAGAATGATCTGGTAGTGATCAGTCTTCTATTTTCTCTTAAGTTGTATGTACTTTTGATGTCCTATCTAAGAAATCATTGCTTAATCTAAGCTGAATCTGTATCTTTTAACCTATGGTTTTAATATATTTGGGGGTATATTTTGCTACACTAACTACAAATCATTTCTTTTATCTGCTCCCTCCACACAAACACAGCCTGTAGGGCAGAGCTTGACAGTGTCTATGGCCTCAGAACACTTTGCATATAGCCCTACCACTACAGTTATCACACTGAACTATCATTTCATTTCATTGATCATAATTTTACACTGCTGTACATATTATACTGTCAGATAAAATTTATGAGATTGTGTTATGCGAAGCTTCCAGGAACATTCTGCGGAGACAATGAAAAGACCAAAATGCGTATTTTTTTTTTTTTTTGCTTTGATGTGAGGAATAGAATTGCCAAGCAGAAATTTTATTTAAAATGGTCCGAAAAAGACAAGTCACAGAAAATTAAACTATTTTAAGATTATTTTGGGTGCACATGCAATCAGAACACATTGTTTTGAGTGTTTTGTGACCCAGGAGTACAGTGCTGTAATAATTCCAGAACACTCACACACCTGTGTGTACTTCTGGTCTTAGACAGTTCCACTCCTTGGTTATACTTACTTTTCTTGCAGAGAAAGAGTACTTAGTAAAAGCCATTCAGCTTCCTTTTCTGCACTTGGTTGTTCTCTGTTATCTAATACTGTTGCCGCCACTTTTTCTTTGGGGAATTCGATATGTTATTACAACACAAAAAATAATTACACAACACAAAGTGCAGGGCACTAAGTATTAAGCTCTGAGCATCCTCTAATGCATTTAGTAAAATTCCCAATGGCAAGACAACGTTTTCATAGAGCTTTACAACTTCAACAGGACCCACTCCAACATTTTAGCTCAGTCAATAGCCAACAGTGTCCTAGTCCAAACACTGTGGGTTATGTAATTCTCTTGATTGCTACAGAGACATGGTTCGATTTTGTTTGGCTTAGTTAGAGCTTTGTTGGGATTTTGAAATATTCATCTTGAATACTATTTTGTGTGTCTTCCGCAGCAGGTATTATCTAGCCAGATGACAAGCCTTTCAAATTAATACACAACATCTTGTTAAGCTTGCCTCCTGCTTCACACTGTCAGAGCTGTGGAAACTTGGCTTTTCCTGCCAAAGGACTATTTAGTTGGCAAAGATTCAGCCTTGACATGGGTTAGCAACAGTGCTTACTGGGCCTGGAAAATTTTACTAATGCATCTAAAAGATTAGATTTTTTAAAATTTCCGAATAATTTAAGCATACAATAACCAAAGATGCCTTTTTCACGTTGCCATAGGTAAAAGACAGCTTCTTTTCCCTTCCATCCATATGAATTGGGATCAAAGGCGTAACACTAGTTGATTATAAAGCTAGAAAACTTGGTTCCTCTGTGAGAAATTGTCTCTGAGGCGCTTCCTCTCTCCTCTTTCATATGATTGATATAACCAGAACATGCCTAGATGGGTTTGAGGAAAATTGGGGAGGAGGTGAAGTAGGTCAAAGGGACAGTATATTTAACTCCATCATGATTCTAAGTGCCTGTGTTTGTGTCTTTCCATATACATCATGAAAGGGTTAGGAAAAAAGGAAGCTCTCAAACTTAGAGCCTGAGACTAAGGACGGCATTCCCTTCAACGAGCTTTATTCTGCTTATCTGTCTCAAGAATCCCTCACTCTTGGCTAGACTAGTAGGTAGGTGGGATCCCTTAAGCAACACTAACAGGTGTATGGGAACAAACACCTGGGGTCACTGAAAATGCTTCCAATATGCTTTATGCTATCATTTCATTTAACAACCAGATACCAATTGATGACTTGTACGATCTCTTGAAGAGAAATGTAGACAGAACAAAATGGGAAAAAGTGAGAGATGTTTTGTGCTGGTTGTGGAAATATAGACTTTTAACCCCAGCGCTAGGGAGACAGAGAAAGGAATACCTCTGTATGTTCAAGGAAATCCTGATCTACATAGCAAAGTTCCAAGTCAGCAAGAGCTATGTAGTGAGACCCTATCTCAAAACAATAAATGAAAATAAAAGTAATAGCAGTTTTGTGATACGTGAAAAATTGTTTCATGACTTTATATCTTTGTGGGCATTAATCTTATAGGGCACTTTTGATATTTTAGTCCACAATATATTTTTTGATAGAAATAAATTTGCTAAGTGAAAAGAAGCAAAAGTTATAAGACATTTTCTCTTGGACAAATATGCCAAGTATTTTTACTTAGACATGATATTGTCTTATTTCTATTACTAGTCAGCTAATAGTACAGATAGACTTCCTCTTCTGTTGAAGACAGTCCTGCTACCTGTGCTTTGTAATTAGGACCAGCATTAGGACATCTTAAAGCAAGAGAACAATGAGCAACAATGGGTTTGTGTAAATCAGCCCCAAGTATGATTCTCAAGTTCTTTTACAGTACCACCAATGGGAAAAAAAGTGCGTAGTGTTGTGTGCTTTGCAACATATAGTGAAGTAATATATTTTCCTAATATGGAGAACTGGGCCCTTTAAGAAATAAAAAAAAATATGTAGAATAGCCCTGTATGGGTAAAAAGTAGCTTGAGTCTACACCAGTGGTTCTTAACCTTGCTAATACTGTGACCTTTTAATACAGTTCTTCATGTTGTAGTGACCCCGACCATTATTTCATTGCTACTTCGTAACTATAATTTTGCTACTGTCATGATTAATAATGTAAATATCTGATCTGTGACCCCCAAAGAGGTTGTGAACTAGAGTTGAGAACCATTGCTCTATATCATTTACTGGACTCTGTGTCCCCTTCCAAATTTCAGTACTGTCACATACTTATTTTTAACTATAAGAATGATTTTCCTTCCCCCCAGCAGTTATCAGTTGCCAATATCTCCCTAGTAATGGATATGAGCATCTCCCTCATCCATGCCTGACTTTGGATGGATTGATCTCCTTAGATAACCACAACTGGTGTGAGTTCATGAATGTGATAGCTATGTCAGGACCAGAAGTTTGTATTTGATCCTCAAGCCCTTACGCTTGTTGTGCCTCCTCTTCTGAAACATTCCTTGATCTTTGATAGTAAGTGACCTGGAGCTATGGTGAGAAATACAACTCATTTAGCACTGACTATTAAGTCTCTTAGCCTTAGTGTTTTGACATTGACTACCTCACATTGACCAAGTCTGGGAGCAGCCGGGGTTTATGAATAGAAACATAAATATTTAAAAGGTAATGTGACAACATGACTAGGTAGCAAAGTCGAATCACAAAGGTTCTATGACCTTCCTAGGTAAAAGTTTTAACCAGGGTTACAGAGTTAATCACTGTAGCATGAATTGTTAGAAGGTCTTATTAATAAAAACAAACCCAGAGTCAGTTTTGGGGTGAATGAAGAAAGATCGGAGAGACAGAACAGGCCACAGTCAACCTCACCTTGCCCACTTCTCAGCTGATGCTGTTTCCTCAAACTGGAAGCCTCTGAGTCCTCATCTGGAATGAATCTCAGATGAACTGCTGCTAAAAGCCTAAAAGCTTAACCAAGCTCTAGTTCCTGGTCCTCACACCTTATACACCTGTCTCTTTCCTGCCATCACTTCCTGGGATTAAAGGTGTGTGTCACCATGCCTGGCTGTTTCCAGTGTGGCTTTGAACTTACAGAGATCCAGACAGATCTCTGCCTTCTGAATGCTAGGATTAAAGGTGTGTGTGCCACCATTTTCTGGCCTCTATATCTAGTGGCTGTTCTGTTCTGTGACCCCAGATTAGTTTACTAGGGTGCACAATATATTGGGGAACACAATATCACCACAAATTACAAAATTCCTTCATCTGAAGTAAGCCTTATGCTCAGTCAGAATGGACTCATTACCCTGCCCCATAACAGTCACTCCACTACCGCATTAATGAGTACATCTTGGCTAGTAGGTCTATATTGTAGCATACAGGGTCCTGAACTGGATAATACCACTGGTGCATTTCCTTCCCCAGCAACCTGTACATCAACTTCTCTCACCATAAAAGATAACCATTAAGCCAGAAACACCCAAGTCTTCTGAGAGTGCCATGGTCCACACATGCAGAAAAATTCCAAACAAGCTGATAAAGGAAAAACCACAAAGGGCTCTCAGAAAGCATAACAAAATGCCAGCAAGGGAGATGATCTGACTTACAAAATTAAAACCATAAAAAAAATTTTAAAAACCCTATTTTTTTTTCTATAAGTGTTTTTCCAACCAATCTGCATCAATTGTCTACCCTCTATGATTCAGGATTCAACAAGTTACAGAACACTAGGCACCTGGGGTGTCTGCCTATGTATCTGAATATAAGAGCCACTGATGGACAAATTATAGCTTACAGAGCTATGTGCAAGTAGGATTCAAGACAAATTTCAGTAGGAGGACAGTGAATGACTCATGGTAGAAACATGGCGAGATGATTAAACAGCCTGAGGCTGCCTGACAGCAACAGTGTTTGATTTCAACAAACATCCACATTTTACAAGAGTCTAGTTGCCTTGATTGGAAGGTTTTGAAAACAGAAGTTTAGCAAGTACTCGTGTACATAGCTGCCATTAAAAAAAAAAAAAAGGCTTTGTGGCTTGCTATGTTGGGCACAGGATTCTGTTCCAGCCTCCAGATCACTGTGGTGTGTTGAATAATCCATTATGCAGTTTTAGGAAGAAGGCGAAAACTTCTGTAGCTAGGATATGTAAAAATAATCAAAAGGCACAAAATAGAATTTGCATAGAGTGGAAATATCTTTCATTTAAATTTGGGAAGCCTTGTTTATAGAGTTTGGTTAAAGTCCTGAGTCTGATTGTGCCTGTCAAATTGCATTATTTATGCAAGTGACTTTTCCTTCAAGCTATCTTGCGCAGAGCTGACCATGAGACATAGCTGTTTATACAGTAATTTTGGATGACAGCTTCCCTGGGCTTAACTGAGTCTACGAGGCAATTATAGAAACAGAGGTCATTAGTACTATCTTTTATTACATAACAGTAATGCAAACTCCACATATGTGTACATTAAATATAATGGTATAATATCAAAGCATCAATTTCTGTAAGGAAAACTCATCATTGCCATTAAACATTCATAAACTGAATATTTCAAGACTTTTCAATTTTTAACAGTTTTAAGGACATAGTCATTCTTTTGTATTGCTCTCATCTTTTTAATACAATGCATCTATTATCATTTATTATCAATCTGTCAATATATCTTTTGGTTTGCACAAAGATATACTTACGTTTAAGCATGTAAATTTATGTGCTGTCATATTCAAAGTAACACAGATTAAAAATGAGTACTTTCTACTTAATATTCTAGACAGAGCCAATTGCTTGAAGAGCAGCCGTTTTTTTCAAAAAGAAACACCAAAATAAAGTAAATAGGGATGGCATAGTCTGAAGGAAGTCATTTTAAAATATTTTTAGATGGTTGGTGTGTAGCTTCTCACATTCCTAGGACACACATTCTCACAGCAGAGTACCTTATTTCTCTGGCTCCTATAATCTGTCTTTCCTTCTGTTTTATTGTAGATGGATCCATTGGTACTGTGCTCCACAACTACACATGAG
This sequence comes from Peromyscus eremicus, assembly GCF_949786415.1. Classification (NCBI taxonomy): domain Eukaryota; kingdom Metazoa; phylum Chordata; class Mammalia; order Rodentia; family Cricetidae; genus Peromyscus; species Peromyscus eremicus. The sequence continues at coordinate 21,859,549 of NC_081434.1, read as the reverse complement.
CACACACAGAAACATGCACATGCTTACACATACATATACATCCTATTACACATTTGTGACAACAATTAATGAAAAAAAGAGGACATGAATTTGAATAAAAGACCAAAGATAACTATGTGGGAGGGTTTAGAGAGAAGAAAATGAAGGGGGAATGATATAATTATATTATGATCTCCAAAAATTATTACTGTTAAAATAGTTCATGTGTCTAACCCACTTCTAGGTGGTTTACCAGCATGATTCTGTGTGATATGTTCTTTCCTGAGAGCTAGTTTTCAGTTGGCACCAATGGTTGGCGAATAAAGTATAAACGTGCTGATTTGTGGTTGGGGAGGCTGTTGACAGTGTTTAGAGAACCTGATTCTCAACTCACCCTACGTTTTCCCTCTTCCTTCTAAGTCCCTCTTCTTGGTGTTCATGGGTCTTTAACTGGTATTTACTCAGATACACAGCTGACAAAAATAAGACCATGTGGCCTTGTTAATTAAGTGACTCACACAAAGAGTGAAGGCAGGTTTAATTGAAAAGTAGAGTGCTAAAATTGTCATCAAAATGAGTGAGTAAATTTCCAGAAATTTCTCTGGAGACTGCCTGGTGCTGTGGACTGGAAATAGAAAGGGTGAATTTCCTTCTTGGCATGCAGTATCTGATTTGCTTTTTTAAAGCCAACACTTGCCTGCTAAATAAAAGCATTTGAACGTTTAGTAAACGAGAATGTGTGTGTGTGTGTGTGTGTGTGTGTGTGTGTGTGTGTGTGTAAAATCTCATCTTCCATAACTAAATCTCAAGTAGACAGACCCTATATGAAATTGAGTAAGGAAGGTAGCAGGGTCAGGTAGTCATGTATATTTCATATTGGGTATCAAAATAAGATTCAAGGTGAATATATGTAAAGATTGAATTGCTGCATCTGTTGGAGGAAGCCTGACAGTGGTTGATGGTGGGCAGAGTAGAAAGAGGTCTGAGTTGAAGAGAAGAAAGGCTTATAGTGTTCTCTGTCTATGTATTATCCCTTTTACCCCAGGTTAATGTTAGAGTCTGTAAATAGGCATAAGGGCTGAGTAAATGTCTACTTTCCGAAGTGTGAAGGGACCAAAAACAAAAACTGGTTGATTTCACTAATCTGATTATGGAGCTGGGCAAAAAAAAAAGTGCATACCTGTATTCTCAAACCTCAAGAGGCTGAGGAAGGAAGATATATGCTTGAGTCCAGCCTGTCTTGCATTTCAAACCCCACCTCAATCTCTGTAGAAACAAAACAAACAGAACGAACAACAGAAGAAAACCTAAGTGTATGGAACTCATCAGACTAATGGTTATCACGTGAAAGATGAGCAGCTAAGCCATTCAAGTTATGAATTCCTCTGGCTCACCTTAGTTCAGATGCAAAGACACAAGATGATAGCACCATTAGGACCCAGAGTAGGTGACCCTTTCTCTAATATCTCACAGACCTGGGGAGGTTGATACTATTGCTGATACTTGCAGATACTGTCACCTCTTCAGAAGAATCTAGCTAGAGTTACTTACTTCAAATTATTTTGTACAAGTTTTCAGAAAAACAAGGCATCCACAATGAATAAATAATAGATACGAAGTTTTTAAGGGTTTTTCTAGTTTAAAAACAAAGTTACTGTAAAAAAAAATAGCTTAAGAGAAGTGTAGAGGCGAAGGCAGAGAGATGGCAAATTAGACAAATTAACTGAAGTAGAGTCCTTTATATTTTGTATTATTTCAGAGACGTGTCTTAAGAGTGGTAACACATAGAAATGACATGACTTGTATTGGTATATGAAAAATGTCACCCTCAATTTTTTTTAAAGATGTTAATGGGAAAGAAGTTACTTTATTTTTGTTTGGAAAGAAACTGACACTCTATATCATGAGTTGACTTTGTGTGAAAAAGGATATAAATGTGCTAGAAAAGCTTAAATCAGATTAAAAATATCACTAGGGGTAAATGGCTGAATGGGTATAAACTTATCAACTATATAATGATTTTTCCTTTAATTTTTTTTTGGCAGCACCTAAAACAGTGCAGAGCACATTAAATGTTCAAAGGAATGTTTATAATATGCATGAGTGATGCCAAAACAGAAATGGTACTACTCCCTTCAGTTTGTGGGTATTTTATGGCATTGGCTTTTGTAGATTCTGACCACTCTTTAAAATTCCAAGATAAACATAGACTGAACAAAAATAATTCTGTTTATTGGAAAAGTAAGAAATTGCCAAATTATGGTTGGAGAACAAAATGATAGTCTGGAGAACTGGGTGTTTCCCCTCGTAATGGACCTATTCCTTGTATCTCAGTCCCTTAGAGAAAGTTCAGCTTCTCCTTTGGACCGCTTTCATTAGACTTTCCAAAATATGAACAAAGCTTTAGCATTTATTCTTCATTGACTTCACTTTCTAATAATATTCTCTCACGTGTTATAATTTCGAACTCTTCTTTTTCTAAGTGAAGATCTAACCTATGCATTGTGATTCTGACATAAGATGCTAGCATGTGGAGTTACTATATGAGTTTATTTATTTCCTGTAGTTGTAACTATGCACCGTTGACAGTTCTTGGCTACAAAAGTTTGGCTCACAATCATTAACATTTTTCACTACTATTTATAGATTTCCAATGGCAAATTACATAGTATATAGTGTTTCTCAAATTTATTTTACTATGGATTTTCTTCCTGGAATTGTGTATAAATATTTGTAAGTAATACAGTTTTTAGATACACTAGAAGAGAAGAAATAAAATATTGGATATATGTATGCTTCTTGAGTAGGGCCAATGTGGTGTTACCAATTAAGAAATGCTAAATCTAAGGAAGGAATTATCCAGAGCAGTAGGCTCAAAGTGTAAAATAACAGAAGATATTTTCATTATTGTTTATCCCTTCTTCACTCTTTAAGTACATAGGTTCTCATTTACGTTCATGTTCTTCATGTCCACAACAAACATGGTACTATGTTTACATGTTAGGAGCTTTAGCAGGAGACCTGGCCTACTACTAAATTTTAGGCATGCTGCACGTCTACTTGTAGAGGCTATCAGGACCAGAGAAGATTCCCTGAATACTTTCTTGAATCTTTTAAGTTTCCAGACAATGAACACATCACTTACACATATGAAATAAAGTACAGCTGACAATAATATCACTTCTGTATAAGTAAATGTCAGTTAACAAAAAAAATACAACAGCAGCAAAGACAAATGATTATCTTTTCTTTTATATTAAAGGAAATATAATATTCTTAGTCAGAAAATGAAGGAGAGCTAATTAATGTTTTAGATATTACTTCATTACTAAAGTCAAATTTATAAGAAAAGTTAATGAAGGACTCATTCTTACAACAAAGATGTTTTGTATAGCTTACTGTTCTCTCAGTACTCTAGAAATTATACTAAGCCCTATGGCTATGAAAAAACCCTTGTCTTAAGTGGTCATATGAAGTTATTATAAAATAAGAGGAAGATTTACAGAGCATTAACAAGACAAGATGATCCTTAAATATGAATATGTTAGTGAAAGGGTAGTGTTTGAAATAGACATGAAAAAGTGGATAGATAGAGAGATATGGAAAAGTTAAATGTTCAGTAGAGGGTACAACCTGTAAGTCATCCGAAGTGAGGGCTTAAGTGTTACCTGTACATTTGCGGTAACCAGTGGTACTAACTAACATTATTATTGCTATGACATTTTGGCAACGGGTCCTGAGTCTTTTGAGAATGATGGAAATCAAGCAAATAAATATTAATTTTGGACACTGTGATAAGCAAGGTGGAATAACTTTTTCATGTTACCTTTACTACTTCAGTATTCAACATAGACTATAATATGTAAGATGTATTCATTACATATTGGATGCTTAGATATATGCACTGAGGTACAGATGGATGATGGATGGATGGATAGATGGAGGAATGCATGCATACATGATGAGATAATACACTTGGTAGGACTGAGTGAAAAATTTCACAAGATACTTTTCATCTTTGGCTGGAGTCAGTGCTTCAGAAATCGCAGTATGGGGATTACAGGGGGTCATTCTAAGGTTTTATACATTGAAATGAAATAGGTTATTCATCACTGTCAAGCTTTGTTACCCATACAGTTAAATAGGTAATCTATAGGCAGTTCACATAGCATCTAACTCCAAGCACAGATCCACAGCAAACAAAATAAAATGCCTCTGGCTTAAAATGGTCGTCCTAGCTGGGCGGTGGTGGCATACACTTGTAATCCCAGCTCTCGGGAGGCAGAGCCAGGTGGTCTTCATGAGTTCAAGGCCAGCCTGATCTACAGAGCAAGATCCAGGACAGCTACAATAGATACTCAAGAAACTAAAAAAAAAAAAATAAATAAATAATAAAAAGTGCAAATGGTTATCCTAATGTCTATTCATAACAAACACATTTTTTGATAGATTCTCATTTTATATAGTCTGAATTTTAAAACTCAAAGTCTATAAAGGTGGCATTTTTAGAAGTAGAAGCCTCTCAAAGTTTTGTGAGTTTGGGAAGTATGTAAATTTCACAGAGATTAAAGGAAAGACAAAGGAGAAGGCTTGAGTCAGGAGAAAAAGAATGAACAGAGTGAAATCATCCTTGAGATAAAGGATCAGTGTGCACAGCAATATTCAGCAATGTACCTGTTGTAAATAATCCAATGTCTTTAGGTCTTTGTGAGATTTTCATGCCATGTTAGAGGTTTATTTCTTCTTTCCTTTCTGTTGCTGTGACAAGCAGCATGACCAAAACAACTTAAGGGAGTAAAGGCTTTATTTCATTTTACAACTCTTAGGTCACAATCCTTCATTGGGGGAAGTCAAGGCAGGAACTCAAGGTTGAAATCATGGAGGAGGGTTGCTTGTTAGGTCACTTTCTGGCTCACTCATAGGTTTACTCTTACTGAATTTCATATACAGAACCTTCCCATGGGGCCTTCTAACATCACTTGAGACAATCAAGATATGTTCATAGACAAACCTATTAAAGACAATTACATATTATTCTTTTTTTTTGTAGGCAAGTCTAGGCTATGTCAATTTGACAGTGCTAACCAGGACATGAAAATTGATGAGATGATGAATGAAATACAAATTGCTTGAAGTTCTTGCATTTGTAAGAACTCAACCATTGTAACACTGTTTGATGCAATGTGATACTTATTTTTATAAGACTATGTTGCTCATTTCATAACACCAGTAATAATGGAACAGGGGAAGGAGATAAATGTTGGAAGAAAAGTATAAAAGCATTTGGTGGTTAATTAATTTGTGTAATATCTGCTTGCACTACAGCTCTAAATAATAGTGTATGTTGTGATGTGATCTACTTTATTATAAATGAATCCATCTAAGATTTTAGAACTTGAGCACCAATTTAGTCAAAGTATTTAGCAAAAATTTATAGTAACATTAAGTTCAATGTCATGCTATACTTTTGGAATATATTTGATAAAAACATATGAGCAACATATTATGCAAATCATGCATGCCATGGTTAAGTATTTATTGGAACCACAGATCAAAATACTTAAATGATAGTGGTATGCCTTGACCAGCCAACTATATGAGTTTTCTCATTTTTATTTCCCTTCTAGGAATTTGCTGCATTGACTAAAGAACTGAATGCTTGCCGGGAGCAACTTCTAGAGAAGGAAGAAGAGATCTCAGAGCTTAAAGCCGAAAGAAACAACACAAGAGTAAGTATCAAGCTGATTTTTGAGCATCTATAAATAGTCTACTGTCATGTATCTGTACACACATCTAAAAACTTGCAAAAACTTTAGGAGTACTTTGAGCAGATTCCAATTCACAGTGAGTTGCTTTGAAAAGAAGGAAACATGGTATAATACCCAAAATAAAAAGAAAGGAAACCAAAATTATAGTCTCTGCTAAATCACTATGTTGCCCGGCAAAATGTCCCCATTTCTTCTGGCCTTTACTTCATTGTCTCTTAAAAAGAGCCTAAGTGATGGGCTGGTACATAGCAGTGGCCTTCATTTGATCCTCATTCTAGCAAAGAACTTATCTAAAAATAAAGGAAAAGAAATTGAAGTTGAAAAGCTGTGGATCAATCTCTACCAATTAAAAGAGGCTTACCACATTTATTTCATTAGATTTCCTAGAGGCTGATAGTTCTAATAGGCATTCGATTGTATGATAAAACACATACTTCCTACATTCTGCTCTTGGAAATTCCTGTACAGTGTCAGTCAGATGATGTGCCGTGAAAGAATAAAGTTCAGAATTAGATCAAAGAAGATGTATTTTTTGAAAACCAAGATAAAAATGTTACTAAATTTCATAGAATAAATACTGATTATATTACTTACAAATTAATGTAATCTCATAGCTAAGTGAAAGGAGAAACTACTTTCATGAATGCAACTTTACTATTAAGAAGGTGAAATTATATTAAGTGTCATAGTCTTCCTGGGTTAATCCTCTGCAGATAAAATGTGATTAGTAGCCAACTTATTTTGTGCCTTGGCCTTTCAGTGTTATGCAAATGCAGCTCTCTAGTCAACCTCCCGTGAGAGTTAGACTTGTGTGCATGACCCATCAAACTCATTTCTGTCTTTATTCATCAGGTTCTGATTGTATGATGAAAAGAATTCACAGGTGTGAATCGTGCATGTGAATTGGTCTTCATCAAGATTTTGACGAGCCGGTCACATAGATTGCCTCTATTAGGGCATTGCAAGGGCAGTTTAGATCATGTGCTGGAAAATTCTGCATTCTTTCCCTGTCTATTTCTTTTTTTTAACTCTTGATTTTTCTAATAGTGCTGCATTTCCATGCAAATATACCTATTTCTGCAGTAGTCGTATTTGTTCTGTCCTGTCCTGTTATTTTGAATTTTAATAGGTTAGTTAACATTCTCTGATGTAACAGAGCACTGACAAATGTGAAAGTAGTAGAAGAAACATGAGAATTAAGGCAAAGGTATCTTTGGTTTCACTTTCGGAGATTCCTCACATTGAAAATGTATCAGATCATTTTGTTACCTACGTATGTGCATCTATCTATGCCTTTTCATTCTACATTCACTTATTCCATTTTACAATCATGGGAGGAATATACTTTGTTTGTTCCCACTGCAAAGACAAAGCAAGTCAAATGTATCAAAGGTCGCAGAGTAAAATACTACAGGGTTAGAAAGGTAATATACTGTATGCAGGGCCACTGGCACAGATCCACGAGGCCACTAGGAGAGATACCCACATTTTACCCGCACAGACTTGCAAAAATCTATGATGGCTCAGATGAAACATTTGCCCAAGAGTCAACACCCTGCTGTGTGGCATATGTCATTTGTTTTAATTGTGACTGATTTTAGGATTGGGATTTGTTTCAATAGCCACATGATTTTCAACATATTAAACCCCCTGAGTGCACGAGCGTATTTGGCATTTGGCTATTTACCTGCAAAGGATCACAAGGGTGTGAGGTGCTATCCTGGAACACCTTCTAAGATCAGAGAGAGAAGGGGGAAAAAAAAGCTTTCTTTCTGACTACAATAGAAAATGAAGCCGTTGATTAGAAGCAAGGTTAATAGCTATTAACACTTAGCAAATGTGATCAAAAAATTTTTTTTCTATTTTCCTTAAAAATTTAGCATGATTTTGTTGTACATAAGATGAAAGCAAACAGATTTCTGAATCCTATGAAATATAAAATCTTGGTAATATAATGACTTTTTAGGTTACATAACCACTACAGACCTCCTTGATTTCATCAAAAACAAAAATAAAATTACAGGTCTAAGATTCAAACATATCTTCCTCTTCCCATCAAAGGCCATATCAAATATACATTGATATAGTTACACATGACAGTATTTCAGATAGATTTATATAATAGTATTTTACTATATGTTGTGTTACAGTCTTGCTATGGACTACACAGTAGCTACACATTGCTATTGGAAAGAGCAGCAAGACAACACTAACTTCCTTCTCACAACTAGAGAGTACTGATTGTGAAAAGTTGTGAGTTTAACTAGAAAATAGTGTTCTAATGTCTAGGGTTCTGATAAACCTTCGGACTTTTCCACACTAATAAGTTAACATTTACTTATGAATTGAAAAAATAACACAAAAAGTCAATCCACAAAGTGAACTGTTAGAAAGGTTGGTGAACTTGGACTATGACCAAAATCAACAAATCAGAAAGTAATCTGCATCCTGATAGTACAGTGAATTATATCATTTACCACAGTTTCTGTGATAGACAGATTTATTATACAAGCTTGCAATAATGCAAACATAGTACTTAACATTAATTAAGGGCTGATGGTTTTTCTAAATGTTTACATGTTTACCATACCATAGCCACACAGCAATTTCACCATCTCTAAAAGCCACATACCCCTGAGTGAAGTAATATGTACACAGCCTGCTTCTTGAGTAATCATGGGTTCTATGTTTCAGAAATTTTCATATTTTTATGTGACCCCAAATAATAATTGATGACAAATAGGGTTTGTTTCAAATGTTGTAATTCAATTCTAATGAATTTTATTGGTTGTACAGGAAATAGTGTTTTTATTCAGTCAGAACTGAAATCTTTGGTCATGAATAATTTTTGTCACAAAAGAAATGTGGAGTCCTCAGCCAAGTATTAACTTAATAAAAGAATTCAAAGTTCAACTTGTTCTTAGAGCCATCTGCTCACTAAGTAATTAAATGGAGGTATACAAGTAAACTAATAGTATGCATAATTATGTAATGTTAAAAATTACAAAATTTATAGTGGACATTTATAGAAACATACAAACAAGCTTTGTTGCTTAATATTTCTATGCCCATTAGAATATAGAAAAAATTAGAAAACAACATTTTTATTCATAAAATTCCTCTGAAAATAAATAGGCACGTTATGTGTATATGTTGTGTGACACTGTTACTCGGGAAACCTGAACAAAGAGCTACTCACTCAAGATAGAGACTTGACAATAGACCAAATCACAAGTAACACTAAAGTCCAACTTGGGGGAACAATGAATTTTTTGAGGCTGTTACAGGAAGAGGTAAAGAGTTACTGGAATAGAAATAGCTCAAAGGCAATTACATCACCAAAAGCTCACCCCAACACGGGTGACATTTCACAAAAGCTGGAAACCTGGAACATATTACACAACTTATAGGCAGATCAACAGATTGGAGAATGTCTTTTCCAGGCAGCTTTGTTGATCTGAGTCTGAGGCAGATTGGCTGGTCTCAGTTTCTTTGGCATATCTGTGTTGGTTATCCTCTCTTTTGAGAGTTTCTTCTAGGTAGCTCCACTTCTCTGAGGATGTCTCTTATATACACTTGGAGGTGGAGTGGTGGCCTCGTGAATGTGTTAAGTTTCAGGGATTTCCTAAAACTTTTGAGTTTCTTTTCTTCCTGGGCTTAATGGAGTTCCCTGCAAGCTGGGATGTTTCATCTCCCTCTAGAACATTCTGTTTCATAAGTAGCTTTTTTGGTTTCCCTTCGTGATAGACTATAATCTTTAAGCCAAGTGACCCTATTCTTTCCACAAGTTTCTTTTTGCCAGTATTTTATGATAACAGCAGAAAGCATAGTATGACCATAAGCCATGCATTTTCCAAACAGTTGTTTCAATATGAATAGTCAGGAACACGTAATGGGAAAATGGAGTATGTTAAATAATTTTTAAAGTGGAGTTTTTGAGTGGCTTGGGGATGAAAGTAGCCAAATTAAACTATTTTTATTAAAATATGTTTATGTCACTTCCTCCTTCCTTGTATTCCCTCCAATTCCTCTCATATCCTCTGCTTCCATTCCTTGCCAGGTGCTTGAGAGTTGATGGCCTTTGACTATTATTATTTTTTTAATCTACTGAATCTGTTTAGTGTAACTTGTATGTATATGATCTCTGGACTAATCACTTTGTATTGGAAAGCTAATCAGAGAGCCCCTCCCTTTGAGAGGTTAATTCTCTCTCTTTTAGCACCCTACAGTTACCTGAAGTTCTTCTTCTAGGGATATGACTCTAAAAGACTCCCCATTTCCATGCTAGTATGCCTATTCATATTATCACTATGAAGATTTTGTTTAGGCAGCCATAATATTGAGATATCAAGGGCATAGACCCTCTATCATTTCTAGGAGACACAACTCCATATCACACTTCCTGGTCCTTTGGCTCTTAAGGTCTTCCTGCCTCTTTCATGATGTTTCTTTTTTTTTTTTCTGCCATACTTTTTTTTAAATTTTTATTTATTTATTTATTTATTTATTTTTGGTTTTTTGAGACAGGGTTTCTCTGTGTAGCCTTGCGCCTCTCCTGGAACTCACTTGGTAGCCCAGGCTGGCCTCGAACTCACAGAGATCCGCCTGGCTCTGCCTCCCGAGTGCTGGGATTAAAGGCGTGTGCCACCACCGCCCGGCTCATACTTTTTTTTATTAAGAAAATTTTTTTCATTCATTTTACATACTAATCAAAGATCCCCCTTCTCCCTTCTCCTGACCCCCTAGAATTCCCCTCCCAACCCACCCCTCACTCCTCCCTACAAGAAGGCAAGGCCTCCCATGCAGGGGGCACATCCAGGAGAGGCAAATCCAAGCACTTTCCCCTGCTCAAGGCTGTACGAGATTTCCCATCATAGGTAGTGGGCTCCAAAAAGCCCACTCATGCACTAGGGTTAGATTCTGATCCTATCCCCAGGGGCCCCACAAGCAGATCAAGCTGTATAACTGTCTCGCCATGCAGAGGGCCTAGTCCAGTCCCATGCAGGCTCTGCAGCCATTGATCCAACTTTTATGAGGTCCCACTAGTTTGGTTTGGTCGCCTCTACATGTTTTCCCATCATGATCCTGATGCACTTGCTCATAGAACCCCTCTTCTCTCTCTTTGACTGGACTCCTGGGGCTCTGCCTGGTGTTTGGCTGTGGATCTCTGCATCTGCTTCCATCAGTCATTGGAGAGAAGCTCTGTGATAACAGTTAGGGCATTCACCGGTCTGGTCACTGGGATACAGCTGTTCAGTTCAGGCATCTTCTCCACTATTTCTAGTAGTCCAAGCTAGAGTCGTCCTTGGGGATTTCTGGCAACTTTCCTAGCACTGAGTTTCTCTCTATTACCATGATATGTCCCTCTATCATGGTATCTCTCTCATTGCTTTCCTACTCCATCCCTGTTCCAGCTTGACCATCCCATTCCCTTATGCTCTCATCCCCTATCCCCTACCCTCCATTGCCCACCCCTCATCCCCAGTTTACTCATGAAGATCTCATTTATTTCACCTTCCCAGGGTGATCCATGCTTCCCTCTTTGGGTCTTCCTTGTTAGCTAGCTTCTCTGGAGTTGTGGGTTGTTGTCTGATTATCCTTTGCTTTACATCTAGTATCCACTTATGAGTGGGTACATACCATGTTTGTCCTTCGGAGTCTGGGTTATCTCACTCAGGATGATATTTTCTAGTTCCATCCATTTGCCTGCAAATTTCATGGTGTCATTGTTTTTCTCTGCTGAGTAGTACTCCATTGTGTATATGTACCACATTTTCTTAATCCATTCTTCAGTTGATGGGCATCTGGGTTGTTTCCAGGTTCTGGCTATTATGGATAATGCTGCTATGAACATAGTTGAGCATATTATCTTTGTGGTATGATTGAGCATTCCTTGGGTATATGTCCAAGAGTGCTATAGCTGGGTCTTGAGGTAGATTGATTCTCATTTCTTAAGCCTTAGTTGCAGGAGTTGTATTAGAAATTGAGCCATGGTGGCTGGGATCCACCCAACTCTTTCAGTTGTCTTTACTTCAACAGACAAAAGCAACAAACAAATGAACAAACAGAATCCTGTCTTTCAAATAAAAGAGAAAGATCTATTCATGAAAGAAACTGCAAACTCCGTCTCCTTTTCTTATACCTTTTTTTTCCTTGGAAGCTTCCTACCTCTCCATGGCTTCCCACCAAATCTGTACATGCTTCCTGTGCTACCAGTTTATCCTACAAATCCACTTCTGTGATCACATAACCCACAAGCCACTGTCCTCTGACAGGCTTGGCCCAGTCCATGGTAATTTTGTTTCCATTACTTTTCGTCATCTTCCATGGCCTCCTGGATAGCTTCAACATCTTCTTTTATTGAAATGTACAATACCAAGTCCTTTGAGGAATCTGGTTTGCTCTTCAGTGACTATCCTTAGGTCAACATAACATCAAAGGATTCCTTTAACAGCTTGTCAATGATGTCCGCACACAGACCTTTGGCAGACTTTTGCATGGCTGTCTGCCTCCCTCACAGCATCAGCCAACTCTCTTCTGATTTTTCCTCCCCTCAGCTCAGTACTTATTACAGAATCTAAATTTTCTTTGTCATCTTCCAAGGAAGTAAATTCTATCTATGCATACCATGAATATTTTTCATTTTGGTCATAGGGCATTTTGATGGAATCTGCTTTCCCAAACACGTACTGAGCATTTCTTCTGTAGATCTGTAAGAGGAGATGCTTAAAACCAGGCTGTTTGAGTCACCTCTCCAAGTATTTTTCTTTCCATAAATCTATAGTCTTGACTTTGATCTTTTTCTATAGGCAGGCAGGCTGACTGCAGATCTGTTCTCTGCTTCTCTTCAGAAGTTGGGTTCCACATCCATTTCTGTCCTAGGTTCAATATAAGCAACCTTTTTATCTTCCAGCTTGCTGACTAACTTGACCTTCATGCTGTCTTCTGACACGTCTGCCAATGCATCTTGAGTGACTTTGTAAGCAGAAGTTTGCCCTAACATATTCTCAAACCTCACTTTTTTGTCTTTTCCTTTAATTTCTCCAGTTTTATTTCAATAGAAAGGGCTTAGAGAGGTGAGTTCCAAAGCTTTTTCCTGGGCTCTCAGGAGATTCGGAGTCCATGTAATCCAGATGTACCATGTCTGAGCCCAGCAACAAAAGCAGTTTCAGATAAAAGGCAAGATCAGATACCAATTTTTAACACTAGACTTGTGAATGTTCAGATTTTTAAGAGAGGGTGACAAATGTAGTTGATTCTGGGGCCCAGGATTTCTGGGTTCACAGAACCATGTTCTTGCTGCTCATTTCCTTTGTGAAGTGTTCCTGCATCTTGCTCTTTTCCTCCTCATCCTCCTGCCTTCCTCGTCTTCCTCTGTCCTTGGCACTCTGACTCTGTTCTCAGATTTTTATTACTTGTTCTCCTTTTCACCTCTGCTTTCAGCATTCACAGGAATACCCTTTGCATGACCTTCCTTTCCTTTGGCTTCTGTGATCTTACAACAACTTTTTTCTGTGTCACATTTCCCAGGTCAGCTCTGTCATCATCAGGGGGTCCGGTTTCTTGCCCCTGACTTCTGAGGCAAGGGCAGGGGCTGCTGTTTTCATCTGTTCACTCAGAGTCACTCTCTCTTTGTTCTTCTTCCACTCTCTCATGATCGCAGTCTTCCTCACTAACTTCCTGCCTGTCATGAGCATCCTTTGCCCACTTAACCAGAGTGCCAAGTCCAACTGTACCAGGAGTCACTACTTAATGTTTTAATTACTATGGTCCCCTCTTTGAAAACACCAGGCACTGATGCTACATTAGCTGAGATGACTGTCATTTGGGGCATTGTGGCAGCCATGTTTGTTGTCTCAGGTGAGTTTCTTTGCTGTAGGTGTGGTAGCTTTGTTGTCTTTAGTATGAGGGTGACCCTGTTATCTTGTCTTCCTCTGATGACATTTTCCATTTTTGGTATACTCTTCTGCCACCTTCAGTGTACCAGACATCTTGGGTCCCCCTCCTTTTTTTTTCACTAGACTTGATTTTTACAGTGCTGATAGTTTCAGAAGTTAGCAGGAGAGTCCTATATAGCCCAGACAGTGCATACAGCAATCAATCACAGATACTAACAATGCTGTGCCCATGTGTTACAGGATGCCTGCTAGAAGTAGTGAATAAGGAAACAATCAGACCAAACATTCAATCCCATTTTTTTCCTAATTATTTCTATTGGCTTCTTTTCACATGTATTCCCAGGATTCTGAGATTCCAAATTTAAAAGAAAAAAAATCACACTTAAAGAAAAAATCTTGGAGGCCTTCTCTTCTTAAAGTTTGATCTGTATCACCTCATATTCTAGTTAAAATTTTGAAAGGAAGAAGGGATTTTTTAGAGCAGGGCATGATAAGCACAGATTTCTTTGATGAGACTTCCACTTTCAGTGAAATTTATGCAGATAGATTAAAACAAATGGGATTGACCTCATCAGAGAGACAGGTATATCAATGTGATATGAGATTAGCACATGTGAAACTTCTCAAATGTCTCTTTGCCAGTTTCTATTGCCTTTTTGGATTATTAGGGGAGCATTTCCATGCAAGACACTTGTTACAACTGTGAGTTTATAATGTGTTATAATGTAGTCACCTCTCATACGTGAAACTATTGTCTTTCTTTTAAATAACAAGTGGATCTTTGAATGACCCCAGCACTAGAATTTGGAAAGTTAATCACTTCTATTTGTTATTATTTTTTTTTAATTTCTTCAGTGTGATTGAAAGCATCAAGCATAACTCACTGCGCTTATATTCTTCATGATTTTCAAACTATCTGATCACAGCAATGACTCAACTCAACAATGTCTTGCTTTCCCAGATCACCACTTGAATGAATCATGGGCAGTTGATTGTTTACATAACTATCTTTCCTCCATACACCATGGAAGATTTTACTTTCTTATGTAATTAATCAGATACTTACTTTAGCAAAATATCTCCAGAACATACGTCTCAAACATCCATTTATTTTAAGAGGTATTCTTATAAATCTATAAGTGGTGGCTTTAATAAACTGTTTATTTTTCGTTCAACAAATATGAGTGAACATGACCTGTATACAATCTTGTGAGCACAAAGATTCAGAAGTGAGAAGAGGAGAGGGCATCTTCCTTTCCTTACAGGCCTGATATTAATATTTGGGAGGCAGTGAATAACTATAGTAAGACTGGATGGAAAAGGCAGAGAGGGACTGATGCCATGTAGAGAAAGAAGCTGCAGCATAAGGACTTGAAAAAGCAGTTGAAGAAGTGATACAACTAGCAATAAGTCAGAGATTGTAGAGTGCTAAGGACATGCAGGTGACTTAAAGGGAGTGGTGTCAGTTAAAAAAGAAAATAAAGTACTTACTACAAAAGCCTGGTGCAGTTAAACAGATATCTGCTATTTTACAAAGCTAAGCAAAACTCCACGCACAGATGCTACAACAAAGCCAATGCAGGTGAGGAGTGAGAAAAAGAGATGAGTTCCAATAATTTAGATTTAACTTCGGTCACGGAAGGACTCTGGCTTTTGCTTTGGCCAAATGAGAAGACATTAAGGACTCGAGCACAAGCACGAAGGCCCTAGGTTGTATTTTAAATTTTAGAGTTTTGGGTAGTACCCGATGGATGAAATGATACAAATGTGTGATCCAGTTAACAAGCTGTTACTGCACTAATTCAGGAGGAGATAATGAATCCTGAGCCCATGTGGCGTCAGTGAATATATTGGCAGGTAGCTGAGTTCTGGAGGCTGACAGACATAAAAAAAAAAATTATGCAAAGGGGAATGGAAGATGTAAGTTGTGGTATACAGAGTGTGAGCACGGTATAACAAATCCCTGTGGTACAAGGACTTGAGAGTGAATGTATTTTTTTTTTTTTGAGGTCAAGCATATAAAACGGCAAGCTAGAAATATAGTAATCTGTGGCTCAGGGGATAGATCTACAACTATGAAACAGTTGTACTTACTGGTAATGGCAGCGTCTATAGTGAAATCACGGGATGTGAGTAAAATTAGATAGAATAGAAATCTAGATTATTAGAATAGACAAAATTTAGAAATTTAGAGGGTGAAATATTGGGAAAGTCATCTAAATGAATAATAATAGACCTTGCCATGAATTATAAATGGGGTAATGTTGGAAGGAAACTGAAAGAACCAGAAAGCTAACACATTTAATAAGAAAGTGACCAGGTCATGGCATATGACAATTTTTATAAGAAAGTTTAGTAAGTAGAACCAAATAACTTGAGTGCTACTGTGCTCTTAGTTGTAGAAAACATAATTCACTGTAGTTACTTTAAACAAACAGTTACCTTTTGCAGGTGGGAAGAATTCTTAGTTTTTTGTATTTTTTTTTTGTAGAATTGCTGAAGAAAATAATATCTATAGTCTGTGTTTTCAGCACTAAAGTCCAGAAACTCATCTGCAAAAGGTTATGAGGAAACTGATTGTTTCTCAAGGTCAACAGAGACTTGGGATTCCTTTGCTGTACCCATGGGTCAAAAAGGATGCTTTCAGACACCTCTTCAGAAGGCTTCTATCTCATCAGGATGTATAATCAGTAAAATCTGTGTGGTTAAAAAAAAAGAAAGAAAAGAAAAGGGGACAGAAAATTATACTTTTCATTGTTTGTTACTTTGTTTTTGTGAGTGTGCTCTATGTTGGGAAAGTGGACTTTGCAGTGTGAAAAACTTTCCTAAAGAATATAGAGTGGTAAGATTTAGGAGGCTTCTAAAGACAGCTGTTTTTAGTTGTAGAATCATACTTCATTATGTTCCATAAAGTTAACATTATGTCATACACTTCTCATCCTACACTGGCACCAGGCAATGTAAGATTAACAGATGTTAATTGAATTTACATAACTCCATTTACATGTAGGGAAATTTTTAATCATAAAGTTTGGGTTTTCATGAACATCATCTAACTGAAACACTCATGCATGTGCTTATAACCGTATTAATTAGTCTGAGCCTTTAAGAAGTAATTCAAAGAATCCACAATCTATGTTTAATATTGACACTCATCAGTACACATACAGGGAAAATGACTTCACTTTAGAAATTCATTTTGTATTTCCACATGCTACTCAAGTACATAAAGGATCAAAAGACTGCCACCTTAATACATAAAAGGCTCTCGTTCTTATGCAGTTTACACTACAACAAGCAAATAGAACACAACTACTTAAAATAAAAGCCAACATCATGACATATTCTGAAAACAATTCTCAAAAAATTAATGAAAGATTACGTTGAAATTATAATGCAATTGTATTTATTTAAGGAATAAATGCTAATAGCAATCTTCTTGACCCATACACATTTTTTTCTGGTCTTTGATTCCCACTGATTTCAAGACTAAGTTGTCAAAATTGATAGAACAGACATTCTCAACTTGTGGATCATTACCCCATTTGAAGTTCAAACAACCTTTTCACAAGGGGTCACCTAAGACCACCAGATAACACAGATGTTAGCATTATGATTTATAACAATAGCAACATGACAGTTACGAAGTAGCAACGGAAATCATTTTATGTTTTGGGGTCACCACAACATGAGGAACTGTAATTCCAGGGTCGCAGCATTAGGAAGGTTGAGAGCCCCTGCACTGTAAGAATGGATTTCATTACTTATTCAGTGATTTGCTACGTGACTAAAGGCAGTTTGGATCTAATGTGTTTTATACATATTGTGTTAACCAAGTGGTGTGTTTCTTTCCTGTTCCCTGTTGTATTCCCTAGGGTTACCGTGGGTGCTGTGAAAACTTTTAATAGTTTAAGGTAGATTTCACAAAAAATATGCTGATCAGCTGTATTCACAAGATAACGGCGTTTTCTGTTGATCCCACAGCTGTTACTGGAGCACTTGGAGTGCCTTGTGTCACGACATGAAAGGTCTCTGAGAATGACCGTGGTGAAGAGGCAAGCTCAGTCTCCCTCAGGAGTGTCCAGTGAGGTGGAGGTTCTCAAGGCACTGAAATCTTTGTTTGAGCACCACAAGGCCTTGGATGAAAAGGTACAGTACTGATACAATTTTTTACAAGCCATACTGTGCTTCCATTATTAGCTGGAAGCTCCTTATTTTCACACAAATCAATAAGTCATATAGGTCAAAGGAACACGTTTGAATTATGCAAAAACAAACTGTTTAAAATTCAGTGACTGTGGATGGACAGGATTCATGACCATGTTCTTTTATTTGTACCACCGAATGTACAACTTAACAGAATTAGACCTTATTACATCCTTACACCCCTGGTCCAGAGGCATATTTGACATCTAGTACTGTGTAGTATTATTATTCAGTCTCTCTGTCTCTGTCTCGACCATCTTCCCATCTCCCTTTCTCTGAAGTGTATGTCCATAGATGCCACAGATTCCTAATTATCAGAGTAGTAACTGAAAACCACATGTATTTTTGAAGTGCAAATCAGGCATGCTTTAACTATACTTGATGGGGGAGTCTGCTAACATCTTAGTTTTAAATACACATGTTGACAGTGGCTGCTGGTAACAACATAACATATTAGAAGGAAAACTCATTTCTTGGTGTTTCCAAGAGTAGCTGTAAGCCCTTTCTTCTGTGCAAACAAGTCCTACGGTAAATATACGGCAATCTGGAGAAAATATCCTTTAGAGATTAGGTAAGGTTTATGACACAATTTCTCTTCTATAAAAGTTCAAAGAAGTGATTTCAAAATTTAAGAAGTTTTAGGATTTAGCATAGCAAGAATTAGGGCACTTCAATGTAAAATATATGACAAGTTCTGAACACGAAAATTCAGACTCAGGATTATTGCAGTTTATATCTAAGTTTTAAGTATGTAGAATTTAGTTCCATTTAATATTTATGTACTTATATATTATTATCATCAGTCTTTCAGATAGTTCTTAGAACAGAGGATTATGTGAATTGGCTGTACAAGGATAACACTAATTCTGTCTTCTAGATTATTAAGGAGAAGCTGTATCCCACTTTCATTTTGATTATGAGAGGCAAAAGCTATGAAAACTTTGAAGAGGATAAAAAATATGTCATATAAATAGCCATGTTAAGTCTAACAGCAAATAATTATACTTATTTAGTTTCTATTACATTTCCTTTTGTAATAAAAATTCAGTGACAAAATTCTGCAAGAATTTATAGACTATTTGGTTTGCGTCAGATTTGCCGTACAAAGACATTCCCCTAGTGACTAATGAGTTCAGCGTCCGAGGCATTCACACGTCAGTGACAGACACTTACAAACACAAATGAACAATGTCCCATGCTATCACAAATGTACTGTCTAATTTTATTGGAATGGCAAAGGAGTTAAAAAAATGAATCATATTTTACCTAAATATTAAAGAATAAGTAAAAGCCATAGAGACGTACCATAGCCAGTAGAGCCAGTATATAAAATGACCTGGATCTGTAAGAACAGCATGGCCTTTCCAGAGGAAACAACTATACTGAAAAACTTAAATATATTAGAAAATGTATAATTTTTTTATGTTTCTCTGTAAGAACTCTGACATCACTTAAGCAAGTGAGTGATTTTTGGTATCAGAGTAAAATTAATAAATGCTTTTAAGACAACAACCCAGTTCTGTGAGTACATTTAGAACAATAGAAAACAATTACCATATAGTAGTCCCATCAACTGAGTACAGAAAAATGAAATATTCCTTAATATAACCCTAAAAATAATTATAGCTTTTATAAATGTTCCACAAGTGTCACAGATCTTGGCAAGTTCATGAGCAACTGAACTGGTGCCTATGAACTTATCCTTATAAATTGCTGAGATTCTCCTCTCGAGTAGACAGGTCTGTACAAGTGGCTTAATGTCTCTATATAACCACTCCATTTTTCAGATGAGGATAATAACCATATCTACCTAGAACTGCTGGAAGGGTCATCTATTATAAAACATGCAAAGCTTTGAACCACTGCTTAGTATAAGGATATCTTTTCAGTTAATGTCAAAGAATATTCTAATTAGCATCTGAAAATGTCAACATTTGTTAAAAGTTTGAAACTAAGACATTGATCTCCCTCTTGGCTCAGATCCTTGTTTTAAATAACATTTCTTTATTTATTGAGGAACTAATTTGTACCCAAGTGCCTTCATGAACTATTTCCTTGGGAGTAACTCAGTTTCTTATGAGAATAAAGAGGAGTAAGGACACAGGTATATAAATAACTAATTAGCATTTTAACCTAAAGGCTATGGATATAAAATTAGAGTAAAAAGATAAGAGAATATAATCAATTATGCCTCAAGCAAAACTTTACCATAGAAAACAAATGAACTATAAAAACTTGAGCAAGGGTATTGACCATTATAATGGCTTGGAGTTTTAAATATTGATATTCATTTATGTAACCACTGACATATATATGGTCATGTTTACCAATTATATTTTCATGGTCAATTATCACAGAATCAAACTTGACTTGAACATCTAGAATAAGGTTTCCGCACAAAATTTTCTGTAATAGAATCAGTAATTACCACAGTGAAACTTTGCAATACCTTAATTTTAATTTGGAATGTTTACTTCTTCCATCAACCTCTTCATTGGGCAATACATTTGTCATATTAAGGGACTTCTTTTCCTTTAATCTTCTGTGATAAAATTATCATCTCTTTGAAATATATTTTGAAGAAAACATTTCACTAGGCATTTTCGTATCATTTTTGAACAATACAGAAGTAACAGATTAATTTAGAAATAATTTTTTTGATGATACAGATAATATGATTGGAGGTTACCATGTTTCTGTGTAAAAAGCAATACATGTAATTCAAAAATTCATGACAGCAGTAGTTCAAGCCCATGAAAAGAGAAGCGTTAGGGAACGAACAATTAACAACTGCAACTGTGCACTTCTTTGGACAAAATTTAAACAATTATTGTTTTACATGACATATCAAATCTATCTGCCTAAACACACATCATGTGATCCAATAAAAAATAATTATTAGAAACAATGATGATATTCTGCTAGTACAACGTTCAAGGCAGAGCAAGGAGCTGAAAATTCTCTGATACATATTGATTTTCCCTGTGATACAACTAAAGCCAATCAGATAAGGAAAACTTGTCAAATTCCTATCCCTGGAAAGGTTCCATACTTGCATTCCTTTGTATTCCTCACAACGTTTGGTAGATAAAGCTAACATACCATTAATTGAAAGTGAATAATTCAACATTATTATGGTATTCTTTATTGATAATAGCTGCAAAAATATCTTTGCATGCATAGTATTAATTAAAACTGTATCTTAAAATGTGTTTATTTTAATATAAAGATAGTTTTAGATTCATTAATTTATGGTTAATATATACTTATTTGTTAAATTTTTTATAAATTTATGGAGATATGATTCTTTACTCATATTTCTTGGTAGACTTTAAGACTTACATTTCTTGAAATGCTTAACTTGTCATGAAGGAACTAGTAGCTAAGACTTTCTAAGATGTTCAAGCTAACAGAAATGATTAAGAAGATATTTTAACCTATAGCTCCTATTCAGGAAATTTTTATTCAACACCAACACTAATTTAGAAACATTCTAATTTCAGTTAATGTTTACCTCTCGGTGGCATTCTGAGAGTCCCCTAATCAGCATTGTATACAGGGACATCAATGATTGTACTGAGCTGTCTTCAGGTTGGTCTCATCATCCAGGGTCACCAGAACCCTTCATAAATATCCACATTGTACGCTTCTCCAAGTCAAATAAGCAAAGATTTTCATCTGAGTATTATTCATTTATTAATCAGAATTTACTTCAATGTTGTTCTTATAAATAATTTGATATTTGTCTAAATCATAAAGTCATGGCAATCAATCATATAGAGCTAAATAGAGATTCTGTGCAGAGGATTTTTAATGCTAAATATTATTCTATTTTGTATTAATAATACACAGAAAATTAGAATGTAATACTATAGTTGGGCTATGCTTCAGCACTTAAGTACACCCAGTCACCTGCCTGTACACACTGCTATAAAAGAATGTTAAAAAAATTAATGCTTGAGACCTTTAAAATTCATGTTTTGCCCTAAAATTAAAGAAACATTGCTTACTCTATTTCTTAGATAATTAACAAGGCAATTATTCCAACATTAAAATTTTATACAATTATTTATACATTTAACTTATATTCCTATTTAAATCTTATTATTTAAGAAAAATGCCATGAATAAATAAGGAGTCTATTAAATAACCAAATTAGTTTATATGGATTTAACTATAGTATTAAAATGAATATTTATTGAGAAATTTATATAGAAAATATGTTGTTATAAATAATCAAAAACTTGTGATGAATTGTGTCTTAAATCTATAGTTGATTGACTTCTTAGGTCAATTAAACTACTACAGTCATTAAGTAAATATCTACCCAGGGTAGTCTGCCTTTGGCAAATGTAATATAAAGTTAATATATTGGTATAAGCATGCAATGATTGGGGACTTTCTTTTTTTCTCATTTTGATTTGGGTGGATATTTGCTTTCTTTTGACACAGGATTTACTAAGTAGACCAAGCTGGCCTGTTACTTATTATATATCTCAATCAGGCCTTCAGCTCAGAGTCTTCCTCCTCAGTCTTCGAAGTATCGGGGATTGACTGGCACGTTCCACCACACATGGTTTCAATTTTAGAAGCTATCAGAAAGCATAAGTCAAGGAAAACTGTTCTGCGAATTTCAATTATATAGGAAACAATTTTAAAAACGTCACTGCTTCCAAACTAAAATGTGTTTAGTCCTACGAAATGCAATGCCTTTCCCCCAGGGTTTATGGGTACAAGACGGGAGCTCCCAAGTCATTAACACTTTGTAGTCACTCAAAAAAATTCCAATACATTTTCAGTTTCCATGAACTCTTTGCTTTTAAACAAAGTGCTTTGAAGTTAGGCACCAAAAGCCAACATAAAATTCACTTATTTTAAAGATGTATTTTACCTATTTTGCTTGGCTAATTACTGACCATTTTGTGATGATATCATGGTTATGCTTTTGAACTTTGTCTCTTCTTACTATGAATCAGAAATTGGAGCAAGGCCAGTCAATTTCCAACCCCAATTATCAGTTCCCCTACAAAAGGGTTTGCTATAAGGAAATCCCACTTTATACAAAGATGCTTCTGAGGTGACAATGTTTCCATGTTGCTCATGTCAGGTTTATGAGTCGGTGATCTTAGCGCTACAAATGCTTGAAGAATTTGACCATTTGTCTCTTATGTTATTGGTGGCTTCACCACAGTTTCCTATATTTGGGATGTACATTACTGCACGTATTTTGATTTTTCTTCTAGGTAAGGGAGCGACTGAGGGTTTCTTTAGAAAGAGTCTCTGCACTGGAAGAGGAACTAGCTTCAGCTAATCAGGAGGTAACGCACCAAACTTTGCTCTTCGGAGGTGCACTATTGCTAACATGCTGGCCCTTGTGTTACACGTTGCTTTCATTAACTCTGTCACAAAATCAATTACATTCTGTCTGTGCTGCTGAATGACACCCATTAAAATGAGTTGCCAGAGGCCCATTTTCTGGTCCCTGGATCTTCAAAGCTGTCACCAGGAGACCAAAGAGAAACCACCAAGGGATAGGGAGATGGCTATTCAGGAAACCAGTCCTAGAAATAAGTAAAACACACCCCTGAGACTGGAATTGGTGCCAAGTTCCTCTTAAACTTTGAAATGTTAAAAAAAATGAAGTAAATACCCCAGATGGACACATGAATTAATTTCCCCTCAGACTCTTCCCGTTTTTCACTTTCTGAAAACATCGTGCCCGCCCCTAGTGGCACCACTGAATTAGAATGTTTGTGAAGATTCACAGCAAACTTTTTTTAAAGTCATGGCTTAAGATTGAAAGAGCTGGGACCCCATTAGGCCCAGATCTGTTCAGACCTTGTACATGTTGCCACAGCCCCACCTATTCATATATACTTCAGTTGTACAGTGTTCAGAAGGCCTTGTTTCCCTGCAATTCTCCCGGAAGCTGTTTCCAATTGATACCTGATTAAAAATGAAAAAAAAAAAAAAGTTTTCTCCAATGGAGTCTCACCGAGTATACAAACAACTCTTAAGGCAAGATCCATGGCCAGCAGTAGATGGCCAACTCACAATGAACTAAATGATATTTTGGGAGAGTTGATTGTCTGATAATGCTTTGTTGGGCATTTTTTTTTTTTTTTTTTTTTTTTTTTTTACTTTTTCTTTTCTTACCCTACAGGCCTTTTGCTTCTATATTATGGTTTACTGTTTTGTGTTTTTACGAGATTTCCATGTATGGGTCTCTAAGTCCTTATGTATTTCTTATGTTCTCCCATGCCACACTGCTTTTCTGTACATTTGTTTGTTTTGTCGCATTCAAATTTGTTTTTATTTTATTTCTTTTATTTTTTTCTTTTTCCTTTTTAGACACCTGGCTTTTTGTTGCTGTTGTTTTGTTCTGTTGGTTTTGTTTTGTTTTGTCCTTTGTTTTTTAATGAGAGAAGGCCAGAAAGAATGAAAATTTGAGTGGGTGGGGAGGTGGGGAGGATCTGGGAAGAGTTGGGGAGGGACAACTATCACAGAGTATACTGTGTGAGAAAAACTCTACTTTCAATAATAAAAATGATAAAAAATTTTAAATGTTTTTTTCTTTGCAAGTTTTCAGTTTTTATTTTTATTTTATTAGTAAAATTGAATAATTAGAATATATACCCACAAATAAAAATATAGATCTTTATTAGACAATAAAATAGTGCTATCTCCATCTAATTTTATATTTATTTACAAGTGCAGTTGTAGAAGTTCAAAATCATGATATTTGTTTTACTGGTAGTGAATATAATAAAATAATCAAACATATCTTCCCGTATTTTTAATAATTTAAAATGTGAGAGGCTACTGTTAATACTAAGTATTATTAAGGATTACTAACAAAATGGTGTGTCTAAAAACATTTAACCACGTTCTTTATTTGATGATGTTTTTATGGTATTAATAGACTATTTCCATAAATTTTAAAAAACAGAATAAATCCTATTTACTGCATGCTACTTAGTATTGCTTCCTTAAAATAACTTAATTTTCACAAAGTCATTTATTTCTGCTTTTGTTGGCTACTGGCTTAATAATTAAAGTCTTGAAAATAATGGACTTTGGCTAGAGAAATGTCAGCATGGAGAAAGCGCTTGCCACAGAAGAATAGTGAAAAAAAAAAAACAATAATAGTTTATTTGCCATTGCTGTGATAAAATTCCCAGACCAAAGCAGTTCCAGGGAGAAAAAAGGCTTATTTTTATTCACCATCCCAGGCTAATGTCCATCACTGTGGCAGAGTCAAGACAGCCGCAGTGTAAGTAGCTCGTCACGTTACACCCACAATCAAGAGCAGACATCAGCAAGTGGATGTGTTTATGCTAGTTGTCAGGTCACTTTCTTCATACTTAGACAGTTCTAAATCCCCTTCAAAGGATCATTCTGACAGCACACAGCAACGCTGGAGAGCTGGCATACTGTTAGGACATCGCTTTTATTTCCTGAGTTTCTGAGGGTATAGAAACGGTTCAAGAAACGCGGGGTTTTGTCCATCCCAGGTTTAGAAATGAGAAGTTGGAGAGTAGAGGTCCAGATTGTGAGACATAGCTTGACATATTTATACTCAAATATATCTATGAGTCCATACAAGCAGAGAGTTTGTTCTGTATCATCTTACAGAACTCATTCAGCCGTGTATTTTTCCACTCTGTCTCTCGCTCGCTGTCTCTCATTTTCTTTCACACTGTCTTCTTATTCTCACACATGAATTTGGCATTTATCTCTGTAAAACATCTTAAAGATAATTTGCATTTCTGTAGACTTTATATATTATTCTCTTCCATAATTGTGCAGCTAGGGGCAAAGGCAAAAAACTGAAATTCAACTTGTGGTTGGCTAATCAATTCATACACTGAAAGGGTTTTAAATGTATCTGAGAGCACAGCTTTTAATTTTTCCAAGATATCACCTATTCTGGCATCTTCACTTATTCTGTATGATATCCCTTTAGAGTCTACATAGGCTATTATCAGAATAAAATAAGTAGCTTTTTTTAAAATAATATGAAACAATTATGAGTTCCAGTCTGGTAAATTCTCCGCAACATTCCGCTTTTGTATAATGGATGAGGTTTTGATTAATGATCCCAGTATATTTGTAAATACAAATTATAATAATCTGTTACTTTAAGAAAAGGGAGATATTTTCTATGCAGTGAAAGTTATTAGTTGTTTTCACTCATTGTGAGAATAAGTACCATTGCACTTAGAGTTTTTGGAGGGTTGTCTTATGACTTATTATTATTCCAATAAATGAAAAAAAATTTCTTCTAGTCTGATGTCATTTTCATGATGACACTAATACTAGATCATTGTATTGGGCACTTAATAACAGAAGCTAATATTTACTAACTGTTCTATATCTCTGGGATCTGTGCTAAATGCATCTACATTAACACAATAATCCTAATAGTTATTTACTGTAATTACTTTATGGTGGGTCCCAAAACAATATTTCCCCAGATGTACCACTCTTTTGCCTACTTTAAACGTTGACAATCTTTCAACTGTTTTCCTTCTGCATTCAGGGAATTGCAATTCAAATGTGTGACCATGTATGTACCATTCCCCAGATCCATAAATAATAAGTTACTTGCATCTATATTGAAATACATATAGATGAGATCTTCATTGATTCCAACTGGAGAAATCACAGGGTTTTTTTTTTAACTATTTTTACTTATTTTTATTTTTTACTTCTATTGAAAATAGATTTTTTTCACATAATATATCCTAACTATGGTTTTCCCTTCCTCCATTCCTCCCATTTGCTCTCCATCTTCCCTATCATCCAGATCCACTCAATGTCTGCCTCCTCTTAGAAAAACAAGAAACAGGCTTCTAAAGAATACTACTAAAGTACAGTAACACGAAACAAAGACTAACACATCAAAGTTGAATAAGACAAACAAAGGAAAGGAAAAGAGTCCAAGAAAGGCACAAGAATGAGTGACCCACACTTTCACACACTTGGAATTACCATAAAAACACCAAATTAAAAGTTGTAACATAAATGCCAAGGACCTTGTGCAGACCTGTACATACTGCCTCATTCTCAGAGTTCGTATGAGCTGTAGTCATGTTGACATAGAGGGCCCTGACTTCTTGGTGTCCTCCATCCCCTCTGGATCTTGCCTTTTCTGACTCATCTTTTACAGCAGTCCCTGAACCCTTAGGGGAGGGATTTTATGGAGACATTTCACTTAGGGCTGGCTGTTCCAAGGTCTCTCATTCTCTATATATTGTCTGGCTGTGAGTCTCAGTATTTGTTCCCATCTGCTGAAGGAAGAAGCTTTCTGATGATGACTGAGCAAAACTTTCATCTATAAGTATAGATCAGAAAGTTATTAGGCATCATTTTATTGCTACTTTTTTTATACAGTAGAATTTGGTTTTATCCTCGATTACTAGTTAATCTGGTCAATGGTTCTTGGTCCCTCAGGCAGTGTCAGGCATGGGCTCCATCTCTCCCTAAGAGATATTGGTTGGTTTACTTCCACAAGCTTTGTACCACAAAGATAGCATATCTTGCAGACAGTACACCATTGTAGATCACAGGTTTTGCATCTGGTCTGCTGTTCACATTACTCTTTTGGTAGTATGCACAGTATCTTCCTACACCAAAAGAGGCTAGAACACAGGGGTGAAGGCTCTATGTAGGCACTATCTGAATTAGTTGTAAAGTTGTCTTTAGCAATGGGGAATTAGCATCAGTTTGTGGATAGTCTTAGAAACAGCCTGGGTTGTTTCTAGGTTCCTATGGGCCCATTTGGCCAACAACTCAATTAGATGTAACCCAAGCTCAGTACTGGAAACTTCATTTGGTGATAAAAGATGGCCAGCTGGGACTCTCTCCCATTATTTGGCAATTTGCTTTAGATTGCATTTGTATATGTATATAATTCAGGAAGCTTCTACTCTATAAGGTTTTTATAGTACCCTTCCATTGCCTTTAATTTAGCAGTCACTTCCTGTATTCTCTTCCCTCATCCCACTCTCCCCCTCCACTTTGCGCCTGTTCTACCATTACCACCCCTCCACACATCCATAACTATCTATTCTCATTCCTTTTCCTATCTGTGCCCTTTAGTCCCGTACTCTATACCTAACTTTGGTGGTTGTAGAGATTGTAGCTTGATCATCAATGACTTAACAGCTAATATTCACATGTAAGTAAATACATATACTATTTGTCTTTCTGGGTCTGGGATACCTCAGTCCACAAGGTCTTGATCCTAGATCTTACTTGTGATAATGTCTCTCCTGGAATCCATCCACGAATCTGACAAACCCACTGAAATCACACTCTCCCAGTGTAAGCTCACCTCTCTAATGAAGCCCCTTATGATTCCTGGCCAACAACCAGTCATTGATCGTTAGTTTAAATTTCTAAAGCTCATTGTTCCTGCAAGTGTTACAACCATTCAACAAGCACTGGAACTAGCATTATAACTGTCTAAGCCTAGATCACTGCTTCCCAGACAAGTAAAATACACCTTTTCCATTCATATGTATTTCATTCACTACAATCACATGAACCATGTAACCAATATGTTTGTCAATAGTTTGTCTTCACTCTACAGACAATATTTGAGCATAACTGTGCAGAAAGACTACGATTTAATTCATTAAAACCTTTATTGAGATATTTTATAATTACATAATTTATTTTATATACCATTTCAAGGAGAGGAAGCACTATGATTAGGAAGCCACAAAACAACAGTTCAGAACCATAGATGATCCTGTGTTAGGAACAGTCAGTATGTGAGACGATGAGGGAGATGAGAATCACAAGGTTGATAGAAATCAGATTCTGCAGAGCTCTTGAAAGAAAACTAAAAGAACGTTTTATATTTTTTTAATTTTTTTTAATTGCAAAACTCTTGCAGGAATACTTTTTTATACACTTTTTTTTTGTTAAAATGGGATATCAAGTAGAGTAAGACTAGAGAGTTCATATAATGTGATATGGCTACCTAAATATCGTCCTGACTTATTATTTTAGTCATCATACTCCCATTTAAATTTAGGACAATTATATGTGTGTCATAATTGCATTAAACACTAGATAGGACTAAAACAAGGAATTAGCGCTTTAATTTAATTCAATCAGGACTACAATCTACCATTGGAGATAGGTAACTTACAGTGTTGTTATAATGATGACAGTATTTAATACAGTGAAGATATATTCAAGGAGACAAAGTTCTGGACATATGTTCTGGGAGCATCAATGGTAATGTATTTAACACAACTGAATGATACCATTTAAAAATGGTAAATTTTATTATACTACAAGAAATGTAATTAAAATAAAATATGACAAAGATGAAAGTTAAAGTATATTCAGGATGTGATAATGTTAAATAAAACAGAAAAACTGATTTTATAAGTAGAGGTGGGGACAGATAGTTATTGTCTTAAACATCTTCCTAGGAAGGTGTTTTATGTAGATGCTCATTAGATTCACCAAGAGAAAGATGAGCTGGAATCAGGCAGATGCATAAATGGGAATCAGGATACAGAGAGAGCACCACCTGAGTTAGGTATTTGTAGAGCCAGGACTTAAGCCTATAGATAATAATAAGCGAATCAGTGTTTTCATGGAAAGAAGAAATGAACATGTGTTCAAGTCTTTAGGCCAACTGATAAGGTAAAGAAAAAAATGCATGTTATAAACTCAGTAACATGTTATGGTTTTGATTGAAAAGAATTGTTATAATTTCCTGAAATAAGCATGGACCAATGGCAGAATACAACAAACTGAATAGAACACATGCATTATTGAACCTATCATTTCTGGAAAAGAAAACTGGAACAGATAAAATATTATAAATACATATACACAAAGTGGAAATTTGCTGAATTATAAAACCTCTCTAAAAAGCAAGATTGCATTGTTAACACCGAATATGTTTTGTAAAATGTCATCCTTAAAAAGTGACTCGAGATTATGTGCATAGAATAAGTACAAAAAAGTCTTTGTTTCATGGATGGTAATTTTTGTTGTAGCTTAAAATCAGAAAGCTACACAAAATGTAGAGCACAAGGCAAGTACAAAGAAAAATAGATTACATCCTTAAAATGTGTTTCCTGTTGCCAGAAACCCATATGCTTATTTAATTATTAATTGAGCCAGACAAAATGGATTATTCAGAAGTACCTGTAAAACTTGCATTGACAGGTTAATTTGCAGTGAACACAGAAGCAGGCATGTTTATTTTAAAAAGCTTCCCACATGACTGCATTAAACATAAAAATATTTAGCCTGTCTAGTTGCAAGATGAACTGTGTTTTTAATGTGCATTTTATGCTTCACATGCTCATGCTCATTCTGGTCATTTAATTTACTAACTTTCAAGTACATTTTTAAGGAAATAAAAATTTCATTGCACCTCTTCTACAGTCTTATTTGACTTGTATTTCCCTAAGGACAAAGCAAGGGACCTGCATATACAAATTAACTTCCATAATCATTCAGAAGCAAACAGGATTCAAATGGTGTGAGGAAGGAGAGGAATCAAATTCATATTTAGGTGGGAAGAGTTAGGTCTATTGATTAGACAGAGTTATTGCTTCAAACACATCATTTGATAGAATCAATCCTGTGAGCTAGATTAAAACCCAATACTCAAAGGAATGACTAGAAATATATTTTTAAAAAGTGTAAAGATGAATGGTTAGAAGCATAGTCCTGCAGCCGCTCAGACCCAACCAAGTAAACAAACAGAAACTTATATTATTTATAAACTGTATGGCTGTGGCAGGCTTCTTGCTAACTGTTCTTATATCTTAAACTAACCAATTTCTATTTATCTATAAGTTGTCACGTGGCTCGTGGCTTACCATAACTTAACATGTTGCTTCTCATCATGGCAGCTGGCAGCGCTTCTCTGCCTCAGCCTTCCACCTCCCAGCATTCTCTTCCTTGTCCCGCCTACCCTATCCTTCCTTCCTGGCTACTGGCCAATCAGTGTTTTATTTATCGAGCAATCATAGCAACATATATTTACAACATACAGGACATCCCACTGCAAAGATCAAAGTTGAAGTATTAAGAAATATGCTTTTCGGAGTTGAAAGAAAATACTTATGACCCATTGAGGATGGAGGAAAACAAAACAAAGAAAAGAGAGTACTGGTGAAAAAGACAGTGATAGACACAAGCAAAGGAGGTCTTTCCATTGATGGCGATGAATATTTTGTTTGAATAATGAGGAAGAGGCAGAGATTTCATAAGAGGCATTCTACCTAAGGACAGCAGCTTTGTCTCCTACGGGAGGCAGGAACAACATAAGGGGACGGTGACTAAGATAATATGCCAATGACTCAAATGTGCTAAGCAAGACATTTCAGTACCTGACAGTAAACTCACTAGGAGTTCTCATAAAGTTTCCCCAGCAAACCAAGTAAGAGCTACAGTACATCAAGCAAAACACCATGAAATTGTCCCATCACACTTCCTTATTTATGTCCATGGAGTTATTTAATAATTAAAAGGAAAGAGATACAAATATGAGTATAATGTGTCTCCTATGATGTTGATCATCTGTAGTAAAGGCAGAAGGGACATATTTCTCCAAAATTTCCTAACTTTAAAATCTTACAAAGCTTCTTACATCCACAAACAACTGAAGTTTAAGTAGTTTAAATGAAACTAAAATAGCTGAAAATGACCCAGAAATTATGAGGAAAGAAGAAAAGTTATGGAGAGATACTTAGGAATTATCCTGAGGCAGTTCGCATCCCAAATTACAAAATCATTTATTTGTAGTAATCAGGAAATGATTAAGTTCATTTTTTCTCCTAATTAAAATTTTCCATACCTGTAAAGGGAAGGCTCTAAGGCTAGAAAACCCATTGCAAAACTCAGTGACTTGGTTTTTCAATAATATCTACTTTCCCTGGCTGGTCCTTCGCAAATCTCACTTTGGGTCATTTAGTTCTAATTATTTCTCATTTCTGTGAGGTAAAAGTGGATTGAATTCTGCATGTCTACCTTTACTTAGAAGAGATGATTATTCTCACAACGGCTTTCAAATTTCCTTCATGTTTATATAAACCTTGACTGGTTGATTAGCTTATTCATCATTAGTAATCATATTGGTAAATTCCTTACAAACTCTAAATTAATATTCTAGCAGGAAATGAAATACACCTACATACATGTAAATGTGACAAGATGCAGTATTTATTTAGTGAACGTGGAGTGGATGTGGCAGTAGCACCCCATAACACTGAAAATTAACTACTTGAAGACAATGTAAACCTCAGAGACTACAGTTTTTGTTTCCTTGCAATCATATCAGGAATGTAGTTTTCCTATTGAAATTGCCTCCTTTTTGTTAAAAATTGTATAGTTATTAGCTTATCTATTCCATAGAAAATTTGAAAAGTAATTGGATATATCATTTTTTTTTATTGGTCAACTAAAACGTTTCAGCTTTGTTAAACCAGTAGTTAAAAGTTCTATAACTTTTTTTAAATTATACTTCTGGGTTATTCTTTGTGATATTGTGTTATAAAGATCAATGTAGAAACTCTAAATTACCCACATATTACCATCTATAGAAAATTGTTTCCTTTGCTGCTGATAAGTACACATGTCAGTAAAATAACCTTTCCCAAATAAAATCATATTATGTCTGTCTTCTGACAATGTGTTAAAATTCAATAAAGAAAGGAGAATTTAAAAATTGCCTTTTCCTACTTCTATTCTTTTGATCATTTCCAGGATTTGTGTGAAGCAACTAAGAAGGAGGTTCAAGTTGTTCAGTGTTGTGTAGGACACATGGGAAATCCATTTCAAACATTTTTTGTCACTCATCCCTGTTTTGGTTCAAAGATCTTCTGTCATGAAAGCTTAAGAGTGCCTATGTTCATAGTAACAGTCATTTTTGCTTCATCTTCACATGTGATATATTCAACTGTTTTTGTTTACTTCTCTATATTAGTAAGATCACACTTCATATTCAATTTGAACATACAAATCAGAAAGTATTGAATTTTACCTTTATGTTCATAAAAGTATTATTTTTAAATAAAACAAGTTTAATCATTTAATATAATATAAAGCATCAGGTTGGGCAGTAACGAAGAGCACAATTTTGTTTTAGAGTTAATAATTTGGAAAGGATTACATATCTTTTAAACATTGTAAATGAAAAACTGAAACTTAGTGAGAGTCAAGGTACAAAGTCAAAACATACCAAAATAAAATGAAATGCTACACTGAACTCAGAAGATTCAACTTTGAATTCTAGATCTACCACATCCAAACTATGTCACTCCTGATAATTTATTAAAATCTTCTGTTTGAGTTTTTCATTTCTTATAAAAGAAATATTAATAAATACAGGGTATAACTAGGATTCCATCATGATTCTTGGATAAGATAATATATATGATGAATTAGTTAATGTACTGAAGTTATATTGCTATGATTGATCTCAATGGCCAATATTAGGTATTAGCAAAGCCAATTTCCATATCCACCTTTACTTTAGAGCTAAGACAAAAATAACATTCCTTAAACAATATTCAGGACTACCTGACCTTTTATTAGATAAAAGATATCATCTTATAGTTAGAATGATTCCATGGCATTATACGTACTTTATGGACAACCTTGAAATTCACATCTTCATGAATTTAGTAAAAAATTATTGTATATACAATTGGGGAAGATTACTGTATGCTTAGACCTGTGCTAAGAAGTCCACATTTCCCCAACATACATACATTTTTAGTCTTCATAACTAGCCTATAAGAAAAACTAAATAGTTTCTAGCATTGTGAAAAGTAGGATAAGCAGCTTTCAGAAACAAAGCAAAATGTTCAGAGTAACATTAGTGATCAGTAGGGGTTGAAATTTAAGGTGCCTAAATGAAGTGACAGCAGCCACTCTGCTATGTGGCCTTTTTCTTCATAAAAAGTACTTCATACATACAAAATTGCAATGACTTTCTAAGCTATCCGTTTATTTATTCCCAGTCATTTAAATCCACCATGACATCTTCCTGCTTATTATTTTCTATGAATTCTTTCAGGGTTCAGGACTTCTTTCTATTAAAAGACATAGTTGTATTAGCTGTATTAGTAATTCAGACATTAAATTACATAATTTAGCCTGTTTTTTAAAACATGTCAAATATTGTATAATAAGCATTGAATTCTTTCAAACATCCATTAAAGCATCCATATTCTGAAGCTATTTGGAAAACTTTAATGAGTAAATTATCTACTTTTCACCCTAATCATTTCCCTTAGTGTAGAAATGAAATGTACATTGATCACTTTATTTTTAACTAATATTTAATTACTGATTAAATTGATTTTAAAAGTTCCTGGTAGCAGAAAATACCACAGTTCAGTCAGCACTACAGACACACTTTATCATTCTGTTGCTATGGTAAAATATACCGACAAAAACTGACTTCAGGGAGAAAGGGTTGATTTTAGCTCACAGTTTGAGTTTGCAAACTATCACTGCAGGAAATCAAGATGACAGGAATTCAAAATAGCTACTGTGTCATACCCAAGGTCAGGGAAAAAAAGAAATCAAAGCATAACTGCTTAAAAGTACTAACTTACTTTGCTCTATCCCTACATCATTGACTCAGTCCATGAAATCATACCATCTATGTTCACGGTGGACTTTCTCAACTGAATTAACTCAATTAGTAGAATCTCCTGTGGTATGTCCATAGTCAAACCTGACCAAGGCAACCAATCATGGAGATGCTCTTAATACTTAATCTACATTGTATCAATTTGACAATTATACATAATCATTGTACCCCTTCATTTGTAGTAGAACCATGTCCCAATAAACTCATCACAAATTAAAAATGTTATAATCTAAAAATATATATTTATTATACAGATAATATTGTGAGAAAATATTACATTTCCACCCTCAGAAAAAAATTAAATATATAATTTATACTAAATATGTAATCATTACCATCAGAATGTCAAGTACACTGTTAAGTCCTAGTAAGTCAGAAAGCATTTGTCTTTACCATAGCTTTTTTTCATACATGACCAAACCACAAAATCCAAGGACATGGTACTTCACAAGACCTCCATCCCCAATAGCAACCTAAAATATGGGACACTCCCAGATTCCCAACAGGTTCATTGCTTCTCTAAGAAGACACATAGAATTTATGCTCAAAGCTGTGGTCTATTACATTAAAAAAAAAAAAACAGATTAAAGTTATACAAGAAAAGAATAACAAAAGGCAGAGCCCAGGAAGTTGTCAGCATGGAACTTCCATTGTCTTACTAGCTGATGTGGTACTCTCCTAGATCCATTTCAGCCAGAGTATTGTCAAACAGGAAATGTCACTCACATTTTCATGTCAAGAGTTTTTATTGTGTTTCATTACAAAACAAAATTCATTTACTACCTAGCCATGTGGTTGATCTTGGACTCATTGGTGAGACACGAAGTACCCTAATCTTATTGAATTTTTTTTTCTCTCATGTAACCTAACCCCAAACTAAGCCTATCCATTAAAGTGCATTGTGTTCATACTCTTCAAACAGATGCACTCTTGTTGTAGACTCTAACATTATCACTTAAAGGTAAAGACCAAGACATCTCCTTAAATTAAAGGCAAAATTCTTCCCTCAGAATTCTAAGTCACTTAATACCCAAATCACTTAACTTCTAACATCTTATTCGAAAGTTTGGATGATCAGCTGGTGTGATTAAGTTCTCCTTTGATTACAATCATGTTATTAAAATGAACATTTCATTTTTCACTCAGAAAACGTTGTTACTGTGACACAAAGAGGAAAATTAGCCATGCTAGAATAAAAGAATGTGCTGTGAGGGGTTCATAAAATCAGAAGAAAAGAACATAAAGATGCAGAAACAACAAAATGGGGAGAGAAGGAGGAGAAAGTAGTTGTTACAAAAATTTTGAACTACAGTACTTTTAAATTTTTAGGTGGAATATTTATTGTTTTTGAGGTACTAGGGCAAACTACTATTTTTATTAAACTGATTAAGTAGACTTATATTCATTGATAAGAATAACAAAATCTTAATGGAATGAAAGGCAAGAGAGAGGGGGAGAGAAAGACCTTATGTTTGTATCCTTACCGATTCTACCTTCTCCAACTCATTCTTAGCATTGATATTTTCTAAGCCATCAATTGTCTACTGTAATTTCTTTTTTTTTCTTTTTTGCATCCCCAGCCGAGTCTGATAAAATTCTTTCTTTCTTTCTTTCTTTCTTTCTTTCTTTCTTTCTTTCTTTCTTTCTTTCTTTATTTATTTATTTATTTATTTATTTATTTATTTTTTATGCCAAATGCTGTTTATTGAAGGAGGGAAGAGGTCTTAAATACTGGCTTACAGCACAATGGGAGAATCCCAGTGGGCAGAAGTTCGC
Source organism: Peromyscus eremicus (assembly GCF_949786415.1). Classification (NCBI taxonomy): domain Eukaryota; kingdom Metazoa; phylum Chordata; class Mammalia; order Rodentia; family Cricetidae; genus Peromyscus; species Peromyscus eremicus. The sequence continues at coordinate 21,823,274 of NC_081434.1, read as the reverse complement.
TACAGATGTTTTACAATCTTGCATCTAAGCTGTTAACGCCCATTATGCAGGATACACAGACAAGGAACTTCCATTAAGCATTCAGGAAATGAAAATTACTGAAGGTTTCTTGAATAATGTCTAGTTGAGCAATAACACCAGAAAATGCTAGGAATCTACAGAAGAGGAAATACAACTATGAAAGAATCATTGAAACTAGAAATTTCAATACTTTGTAACTGCAATACAATAATAAACTCAAGCAACTATCATTAATTAATAAAACCAGTACCTACAAATTAAATGAAGATTTTTTTATTTGTGCAATCAATGTGATTTATTACAAAATGTATTATTCTACTGATTTCATAAATATGAATATATATTAAATACAGTATAATTATTTGACTTATATAGAGACTCAAAGTAAGTAGTATATTTTAGCACATAACTATAATTTTTGTATGAATATAATTTGAGACATATAATACAAATTACTGTTAATTATATTCACTGTCCTAGTCCATTAATTATAATTTGTTAATTGGATTTAACTAATATTTCACATGTTGATGGAGTCTTCGAATCTCTCCTTCCCAGGAGTCTCTCCATTCTCTAGTAACCACTGTTTAATGTCAACTGCTATTATACTAAATGGTTTTAGGTTCTACTTATGAGTGAGATAATTTCTTGTTCCTTTTGCTATGTATGTACTATTTCACTGAAAATCCTTTAAGTCATACACATTATGGTTACTAAAGAATTTCATGGTTTTTGGAGCTGAACAGTTTATGTGTGTGTGTATGTGTGTGTGTGTGTGTGTGTGTGTGTGTGTACATATATTATTTTCAAATGCTCTTCCATTGTTCAATATTTAAATTGAATCCATATCTTGAATGATAATGAATAAACACAGGAATGTAAGTGTTGTGCAGATTTCATTTCTTTCCATTGTATAGGACAATCAGGGGCTTTAGATTATGTGGTAATTCTATTTTTGGCTTTTGGAGAAAAGTGCATGTTGATTTTCTCAGTATCTACACTAATGACAAATCTCACCAGTAGTGTTACAGCTATCCTTTGTCTTCATCCTCACCGTGTATTATTTTCAGTAATTTTTATGATAGTCTTCAAATCAAATGAGGTGATAGCTCATTTTGGTTTTCATCTGCATTATATCTCCCATAGAATAATGCTTATGAGCATCAATTCATATGTTAATTAGACATTTATATATCTTTCTTTGACTATATTCATTATGACTTTTAATCCATTTTAATTGGAATATTAAGGTGGTTGTCTTGATTTATCTAGGTTTTTACACAACATCATATTAACACTTGTCAGATATACAGATATACAGGTTATTTCTTCAGTATATTTATTCACATGTGTATATCAGGCTCTGTAGGTATATTTCTGCATGTATGTGTCTCAGTGTGTCATAATCTCATTTGTTTAGTATTTTCCCCTGTGCAACTGAAGTCTACTAAAATTAATTGCTTATACCAATATCTTCAAGTATTTCCTCTAAGTGTTTTCCAGTAATTTCACAAGTAGTTTCAGGTCTTACAATTAAGTCTTTGACCCATTTTGAGTTGATCATTTTACCTATATATAGACATAGGTCTTCCTCATTCTTCTGTTGTGAATCTTTATTTTCTTAGCCCTATTCATTAAAGAGAATTATCTGTCTCAAATGTTTGTTTCTTTCCCCTTAGTTTAAGATTATTTGATTACTGATGTATGCATGAGTGTGTATCTGGCTCTTTTACTCAAATTTCAATTGTATTGTTTACATAGATTTTTATGCCATCATTATTCTAGTTGAGGTAGGCTAGTTGGCTTTGTATTATGTCTTGGAATCAAGTATTTTGATTTCTCCTGCTTCATCCATTTTGTTCATGATTGCTTTTATTAATCCATTCAATGGACTTTTTGTTTCTTTTATTTTGTTTTGTAGAGTTTTATCATTTTATTTTGGTTTGGATTAAGTAACCATAACCATTTTATGGCACTCACCATTATTTTAGGTACCATGTGGTAGCACAGCTTAGCACAACTATCCCACCTGTGGAATGAGAGCACCTGAGACATGCAAACTCATGAACTGTAGTCATGTTCCAAATAACACTAAGAAATAATTTCTTACCATTTTTATGTCACAAATTATCATCATTTTATGGTTTTAACTATTCAAAAACAAAACAGCAGTTTTTAGCTTGTTCACAATGTCAAAATAGAAATACAATGTAGAGATACATAAAATATGACACAAGAAAAAGGAGTAGTTATGGCTAGTCAAAACTTAATATATTAGAAGAAAGTGATAACTATAACCAGGCATCCTGTGCAAACTATCTGACTGGATGTTTTTATTATTAAATATGCTACCTTGAAAATAGAAGGCTGAGAGAAAGTGACAAATACAAGCCAAAGGAGAGTTGTCATTCCCCTCCCACCCCCCCACCCCCCTGCCCCGGGTTAACTACCTTTCCATTCACAGTGACTCGTTTGAGAATTCCATATCCAAGGACAACTTCCTTAGTTTCCTTGCCTCAGTTACCCCAGACATAATAATAGAAATCATCTTATAAGGATGTTGTAACGTTTAAATGACTTAATGCATGTAATATAATTGAAATGATTCTTAGGAAAAAAAGATCACTGTTGATAATGTTATTGCTAATGCCACTGCTGTCCTGGACAATATTATTCATGTTGTTTAGGCTGTATCAAAAAGAAAGAGCCAAAGAATCTCTGCCAAAGTGGTGTTGTCTAGCTGGCAATTTCTTGGGAATAGGAAAGGAGTTTTATTGCTCATTGTCTGTAATTTTATTTTATTTTATTTTATTTTGCCCATGAAATAAGGTCATTAAACCCACTCTCTGCTCCCTTCCCCTAGTGACATTTTGTCACACGAACAACGTTTTAAAAATGCCAAAAAGGTAAAAATTGAAATGCATTCAGATGAACATAGCACATAATAATTATCATTGGAACCAAAGCAAATGAATTACTTTAAAAGAAATTGTTCAGAATAATGGGCCTAGCATGCTTTTGTTATTTCTAAGGAAGGGACTAAATGGATAAATCCTTTTCAGTTCCCTGACTTCTTAGGTGCAGCAGTGACTAATGGATGTTGTTTCTGCTCCCTACATTTTTCTTAAATAGTTCTCAGACACACTGGGATGCTTTCTTTCCCTTAAAACCCTTTCAGTCACTGAAATGGGGCTAAAACACAGCCTGTTGTTTTGACACTTCTGCCTTGATTGGGACACAAAACAGAACAATAACCCAAATGCCTTTTTACAGTGTTTACCACGCCTGGCTGAGGAGGTCATATTGTATGACGCTAAAAGGGGAAAGACAGTGATCAGCAAGCCCATCCTCACAGATATTGTCATTAATGTGACATTTTATAAGATGCCAGTGTTTATTAATGGACTATAAAATAGAAGGTTCATTCTACACCATCAAAGTTGTCACAAGTAAGCCAGTCAGAGTTTTGAATAAAGAGAAGACAAAGACAGGATTAGGCTATGTAGACTTAGCTCTTTTGAATTTAATAATCAATATTTGTTCTGAGTGTTTTCTGGCTCCTGGCACACAAAAAGCAAACTTTGAAAGAACTCCTGTTCATATCATTGAAAAATAAATATTTTCTGAGACTGCTGAAAGCCCGAAAATCTTATTCACAGAATGTGACTCATGCTTGCACGGTGATCACCCTTGAACTCTCATTCGACTTTTCCATGTTTCTCAGAACAATCTGGTCTCCACATTTTTGCTTCCTCTTCTTTTGTTTTTTTATTATGGAGGGGAAAGTTTCATGTATAATCGCTTGTCTTCTTGCCCTTAGATAAAGGAAAAACCACTTCACCGTACTTTATTCTCTGTAGAATCAGGATATAAAGGGTTCCATAGATGTTCTCAATGAGTGTAGCTGAATAAAGATCCCATTCCTTAAGAAGTACATTATAGTAATAAAGGCATCTAATAAGTTCTATCTTTCAGTTTCATTGGCAGACAATTCTGTTTTGTTTTGTTTTTAAGTAGGACTCTGTTGTATTTTTCATGAAGGTGATATGCTACTAGGCAAGGTACCCTCTTGGAGAATAAGGACACAGCTCGATGTAATTAAAAACCTTTAGCTATGTGGCTGCCAGCCTTCTCAGAAATCAACATTGAAGTCGCAACATTGTTCATCCCACTAATTTTACATTTGGTGTAGTACTTCTCTATGCCACTTATTTATCTCAACGAACAGTCTACCCCTCCTCATTCATTTATTTTCTTACTTATATTTTAAATGGACGCCTCTCTTTATACAAAGCAGACACTGTTAAAAGTGTTTTCTAGCTGGATGTGATAGCATATTTCTGCAATCAGCACTGACAAGCAGAAGCAGGAAGGTCATGAAAAATTTGAGAGTAGCCTGGTCTACAAAGTGAGACCCTGTCATAAAACACCAACAAATAAAAATAAAAACGTGTGTTTTCATACCAATGCCACTTATGGAAAACTACTTAGAACTTTTTTTTCTCTTTCATTCTCTGAATTAATCCTTGTGCTTAACAACATTAACAATTTCTTCAGCTTTTACTACTAACCTCCTATTTTCAGTCATTCTCAGCCAAGAGCTCACTGTAAATTGTTTTCTGTGCCTTAAAAACTGCTATTAATTCTTCCAGCCAATTTCAATTCTTTTGGGGGGGGGGGTTCCTTACTTAGATTTATTTATTTTTCTTTTATGTGTATGATATATGAGTGTTTTGCCTGCATGTGTGTCTGGTGTCCACAAAGGTCAGAAAAGGGTGTCAAAGCCTATGGGATAGAGTTACCTGTGGCTGTGAACCACCATGAGGGTGCTGGGAACTGAACCTGGGTCCTCTGCAAGAGCAGTATGTACTTTTAACCACCGAGCCATCTCAGTTATATTATGTTTTATGTAGCTCTATATAAGACTCTTGCAAAATCTACAGTATGTAATTATATTAATGTGATAAATAATGGGAAATTATTACAATCGTGGAAATAAAATGTAACTAGGTGTGGGAAAATATAACTAAAGTGTGATTAGATGACTGCAACAGTCATTTTGGCGGAAAATTTCAATTTAATTTGAAATTCTCTACATACACATGTTAAAAACACAGCTGTTCTTAAAATGACTATTATTGAAAAGTGGTTTTCATAAGCAGTCACTGCAAAATATACACATATTTGATATTTTATTGCTCCTGAAATAATCCCACCAACAATATTTTTTTTTTAAAGAGCAAATTTAGAATCAAACTTTGTATTCTCATCTCAAGTCACTCACTGGAATAGTTGACTTTCACAATCTATCTGTGCTTCCTGAAATATAGGCGAAATAAGCTGATAGGTATATCAGTGATATAGGTGAAACTTGGTTAATTCGCACAAAATGCATGAAGGTGTTCACATCATCTTAGTATGCCTCTGTGGTTTTTATAAATCTTTTCCCCTCAAAACCGAGGATATAAAGTGGAATGGTGACTGGTTAGAACTCTACATTCTGTTTGAATGTGTCTTAATATTCAGGATTTCCCAAATGTATATAACAGCCTTAAACAGTAATTGCTGAAGTAAAACTCTATTGCTCTATAGTTTCTTCTGTATTTTATTTTTGTTTATCATGGTCACAGGGTTATAGAAATGTCAAATTCAGCTAGAATTAGAATATATATCTATGTAGGAGCTAATTATGTGTTGGTATGGTGATACTTCTTGTGTCTCACTCCTGGAATTTGAAATAAAAATAGACAAAATGAATCACTGTTAATCACATGGGTATACTGCCTGAAAATTGTTGTGAAATTGGTTAAGGGAAATATGAATTTTAATCTCTGATCATGAAGATCTCTGTAGAATAAGCAGTGGGGTTTCGTGTGGATGCAGTTTAGTTTAAAACAAAAATAGTTGGGGAATTTTCAAGATGAATTTAAATGCTTAGAGGCCACCTACAAATTATAAATTAAAATGTTGAATAATGTAAGCAACATGAATTTTTTCTTACTATGAAAACTCCAGACATCTTCAAATTGTTTTTAAAAGCTATATGCCAAATACTGTTTTTTAAAGATGTATGCCAAATTGTTAGCAAAGAGTAAAACAGTGAATTACATTGCCAGCAGAACCTAGAATTGTTGTCTTGACCTAATATTTAGTTTATATTTGCAGGGCATCATTTAATAAGTTATTCAAAGGTACTAAACATAATACATACAAAGATCAAGCTTTAAAAGAATTATATGTATATTAGAAAATTATTATATTGCTTATATTGTTATATTGCTTCCCGTAGAAATAGTTTTAAGTGTTTTACTGTTCACTCTCTTCTAGTTTCCTTGTTGGCAAAAGAAAAATAAACAATCTAAACTCATAACATTAGGAAAAATTAACTAAGATTTTATATATATATATATATAGTCTTATCCTATACATGGCACATAATGTTTAATTTATTGCAGTTATTATTAGTGTTAGTAGTTTTTAATTGGGAATTTATTTTACCTTTAAATTCCTACTTGTCTTCCTCATATAATTTCACAAAAATGTCCTACACATGAAATTTTCTCAGTCATAAAAACGGGAAAATCAAATGAAAATTAGACTAATTCATATCCCCTTTCCTGTTCCATTTTGAGAAATCTAAAGGAACAATTCAATTCTTAGATATCCTTAGACTTTCACCTATTCATCCAATATAAACCCATTTTGAATTGAGACCACAAATACAGCATGCTTAATGCACGAGAGCCAGGTCATCTAATCCGCAATACACTTGAAAACATATTAACAACCTTTGAGATAGACTAGAACTTAATTGCCTTATATTTACAAAGTATCTTTAATACTTTCATTACATCTGTCATAAGAATCTAACCCTCATGAATCTAACATAAGAATCTAACCCTCATGACATAAAAAAATGCAGAGTGTAAAGATGTTAGTATTTATGGGGAAAATATACATGCTACCTTTCTATTCTACAACTAGAGTCACTATTATCTATAGCTTATTTATTAGTTTACTGAAAATGCAAGGTCATGTGTGGCAATACACCAAATAATTTAAGTCTATGGAGCTAACTTTTATTTCTTCCTTATTTATTTCTTATCTTAGTCAATAACAAAATATTTAAGCCTGGGTAGTTAATGAACAACAAAGATTGATTTCTCATGATTCTGGGAGCTGGGAATTCTAAGAGAAAGATGTTAAAGATTCAGAGATAGCCCAGTCTGGTTCCAATGACACTGGGAACAATTTTCCCTCACATGGTATAAAGATATAGACAAGGTGGCCTCCCTTGTTCCCTTGAACCATTTTAATAAGAATTTCAATCCCATTTAATAGCAGAGTTTTCATTATTTAATCACTTCCTAAAGGCTCATGAACTAATACTATCATAATGCATCTTCAGTCTAAGTGTTTGGGGTTGACATAGAGGTTAACATCATAGCACTGTTCAAGATGTCTTATAATTCATGCAATACAAATTTGTCTTTAATATACCCAGTATTCTGGGTCATTTCAATATTAGCTTTAAGGTCTATATCCAAAAACTCAGGGAAATGTCATGTAAATTGTGTATGGGTGAGGGGCTGTGGGGGTGGCTTTGGTCAGTGAGTATTGGCCTAGCAAATGCAATGCCCTCGGATAGATTCCCTCTGCCACATAAGAGTGAGCATCGGTGCACAGCTCTAATCTTAGCTCTAGGCACATATAAGCAAGCAGGTTAGGAGTTCAAAATCATTCTCAGCTACCTAGTGATTTGGAGGCCACATTGGGTTATACGAGACCCCTGTCTTAGTTTGAGTTACCATTGCTAGAATGAAACACCATGACCAAAATACAAGTTGGGGAGAAAAAGGTTTATTTGGCTTACACTCCCATATCATTGTTTATCACCAAGGAAGTCAGGACAGGAACTCAAACAGGGCAGGAATCTGGAGGCTGGGGCTGATGCAGAAGAAGCTCATGGCTTGCTCAGCCTGCTTTCTTATATAACACAAAACCACCAGCCCAGGGGTAGCTCTATCCACAATGGGTTGGGTTTCTACTGTCAATCACTAATTGAGAAAATGCCTTACAGGCTTGTTGATAACCTGATCTTATGGAGGTATTTCCTTGATTGAGGTTCCCTCCTCTCAGATGACTCTAGCCTACGTCAACTTGATATAAAACTATGCAGGACAACCCTGTATTAAAATAAATAAATAAATGATTGGAAATGTTTGTTTTATACTAAGGCAAATTTTCTCTCTAGCAGTGAGCCTATGATATCAAATGCATTATGTTGTATTCACAATGTCATGGTGGTCAGAGAATTTCCCATTCCAAATTGAAAGAGTAACAGACCCTATGTAAATTCAAACCCATGGAAAACAACATTAAATCTTATTGTGGGGAAGTTATCTTGGGCACAAGTCCTGCCACAATGCTATAGAGGATGTATTGTAATCAAGGCATGGGGAAGCCCATACCTGACTTCATCAGGGATAATCTATGCCACATGACAGCTCTCCCCAACTGGATTTGTGCACAAATTACTCTATATAGAATCTATAAGCCGGGCGGTGGTGGTGCACGCCTTTAATCCCAGCACTCGGGAGGCAGAGGCAGGCGGATCTCTGTGAGTTCAAGGCCAGCCTGGACTACCAAGTGAGTTCCAGGAAAGGCGCAAAGCTGCACAGAGAAACCCTGTCTCGAAAAACCAAAAAAAAAAAAAAAAAAAAAAATAGAATCTATAGATTGGAGAATCCAGGATTTTCATGATTCCTTGGCTGCCATGAGCTCTTCACTCTTAAGATCTCTCTGTGGCTGTTCTACTCCGGCAGGTTCTTTTGCCTGGGAAATTGAGGCTGTTTGGGACCATCTTTTGACATTTAAATGGAAGTGGCTACCTCAAAGACTTGGCATTCTGTGCCTATAAAGTTGGCATTATGTGTGTGCTGTACCAGTGACAGATGAGAGAGGGTATTTCAAAAACGTCCACAATGTCGTCAAGATCATTTCTCTGTTATGTTATGAGTGAATAATTCCCTAGTCTCAGTATTTTCATTATAATATTTATAAACAATTTTTGGCCATACACTTGGAATTTTCTCTCTAAAGTGGTTTTCAATTCCTTACATGCCCAAATGTAAGGTTTTCCACATCTAATTCTCACTGTTTGATTATTAGTTATTCTGGAAATCATCTCCATCTTCTGACGTTTGATTTTAGTCAGACAAGGAGAGCTATGCCACACACCAATCATTTGCTTGGAAATTCCTTCTGCTAGGTATCCATGCACAGCTCTTAACTTCTGCTTTTCACAAAGCACTAGATCAAGGATTTAATCCAATCAGGATCTTAGCTGTTTTTTATAATAAACACAGCCTTTTCTCCACTTCCAAAACCTTGTTCCCCATTTTCACGTAATTTATTATCAAAACTGCCTTACCATACATATTACCACCAGCATTCTGATACAGGTGACTCAAGTGATCTCTAAGATTCAAGCTTTCTTCAGCCCTCGTCTTTGGGACCCTCTAGAATTTCTCATTATGTTTGATTTGTGATAATTATAAGATTTTTCTAAACTTCACTTCAACATCTTACTTTTCTCAGTCTCTTACCCAGAACTAAACTACTCCCTCCATCCTTAGATATTTTTATAATCAGATCCTATTCTTGGAACCACTGTTCATTCTATTTCCTTTGCCCTGCTCTATGTAAGATTGGACATTTTCTAAATAGTAAGTAGAATGGATTTCTGGAAACTAGAAGGTCCAAGATCAAGCAGCCCCAGATTGTATGTTTCACAGTTCTCTCTTCCTCCAGGATCGGTGTGGTGAGCATTGCATTCCTGCATGGCAGAGAGGAAAAGTCAAAGAAAGACTTGGCCTACTTCCTCACAAAAGCCCTCTTACGAAGGATTAATCTCATTCAGAAAGGCAGAATTTTCCTCACCTAATCATTTCACCTCCTTGTATTATCACATTGGCTCTTAGCTTCTAATATATGAATTTGTGGATGATTTATATTTACATATATATTTATCCAATTGTATCAGTTCTCATTAAGTAAACTCTGTTAATCACTTATTTAAAATGAATAATATCATTATGTTGTTTGTTTTTTGCTCTTTCGTGGAGGGGCCTCCACCCAGCTCCCAAATAAATCACACACGGAGGCTTATTCTTACTTATGAATGCCCAGCCTTAGCTTGACTTAGTTTCTAGCCATCTTTCCTTAACTTAAATGATCCCATCTACCTTTGGCCTCTGGGCTTTTCCCATTCTCTTACCTCTTTAAACCTTACTCTTACTCCGAGGTTTGCTGTTTCTGTAGCTGTGTGGCTGGCCCCTGATGTCCTGCCCTTCACTGGCTCCTCTTTTCCTTCTCTCCCTACTTCCTTCTTCTATTTATCCTCTCTGCCTTCCAGCCCCAACTATTACTCTCTCCTGCCTCACTATTGGCCATCCAGCTCTTTAATTAGACCATCAGGTGTTTTAGACAGGCATAGTAACACCAAGTTAAACAAATGCAACATAAACAAAAGTAACACACCTTAAAATAATATTCTACACTACCATTATCCCTATAAAACTAGTTTAACATAGTGTTTTCTCCCAGTGTGTCTTTAGTGTTCTCTAAGGGTTGTAAAAAACTGTACAGGGAGTGAGCTTTCCACAGAAGTGCTTCCTCCCACTGGAGTCATTCCATTTGGAAGGGATGATGCTATTCAGCAGTGACTAGCTTTTACACACTTTACTGTTCTTCCAAAGTAGTACCCCGAGCCTTCCTTCCAAACATCTCCCTATGAGTGAGAGGACTCAGAAAGTGTTTTGAGAGCATTAGCTGACTTTCATTCAGCTGTGTCTCCAGTCAATTCTACGGTCATCCCATGAGTCCAATTGTCACGTTGTAGGGCAAATCTTCTTAAAAGGCCAGAAGTACCTCAATCAGCAAACATTCCTTATGTACTCTTCTCCCTCCTTAGGACACATTGGAGGGAGTGTAACCTGCAAAATCACATTTCTGGGAGAGAATATCTTGCTTTCTCTAATAAAAAAGGAAGAGTCATCTTACTAACACCAATAATTAAATCAGATGATGAAAACTCACTCCCATAGGCACCTGTTGTAATTTGTTGTTTGCAGAAACAAAACAGGAAAAAATTATATAATGCTGATTGAAAATACCAAATCCTTGTCCTGCCTTAAAGGCCTAGACTTGATTTATTTAAAATTGGGCTTTTCATATTAGTGACTGATATTATGTCTTACACTCAACAAAGTTGCATATATACTTCATGAAAGACTTGAAATTTATAAAATATGAAGTAGTGTCACACTCATGCATGGTTTTTTGGATTTTTTTTGTTTTTTTTTTTGTTTTGTTTTGTTTTTTTTTTTTTTGGTTTTTCGAGACAGGGTTTTTCTGTGTAGTTTTGGTACCTGTCCTGGATCTCCAAGGTAGACCAGGCTGGCCTAGAACTCACAGAGATTCGCTGGGTTCTGCCTCATGAGCTCTGGCATGCACCACCACCACCCAGCATGCATGGTATTTTTCAAATGAAAAATTAATTTATCTCCAGAAGAAAATTAGTTTATGTATGCAGTGACTCATTCATTAACCTTTTCAAAGGGCCTGTGTTTTGTAAACAATAAAATATATTTGAAATTCATATGACTTACTAAATAAATAAAAATGAGCCTAAATACTGGGAATTAAAACTAGAGTTTGAGTGTGTGTGTGTGTGTGTGTGTGTGTGTGTGTGTGTTCATTTATGTATGTGCATCGTTGACTATCTACAGGGACTAGAAAGTGGGTCAAATATCCTGGAACTAGAGTTATATGCTGTTGTGAAGAACCCCACTTGATTCTGGGAATTGAGCTCAGGTCCTTTGCAAGAGCATCAAACACTATTCACTCCTGAGCCATAGCTCCAGCCCCAAGTCTGGAGTTTCAATGTTCTAATTTGTTTTGTTTGGAGGCAAGGAAGCGATATGCATCACTTCTAAGTCATTTAGAACAAAATGCATAGAATTGTTTAGTAATTTGGCTCTTTTATTTTACTGCATATGACTCATGAATCTGTTGAGTTAGTGGAGTACTAATACTGTTATTTTATGTAGTCATAACAAATTCCTTTGTCTTAATAGAACTTTTTTTTTTTCTCAAAAGGCAGCAAGTTAAGAATGTGATAAATCACTTTTCCAGGAACTGTTTCATTCTTGTGTTTCATTTGGTGTCATCCATTCCTGTGCTAATAGGAAAAGGCTTTCTCTGAAGGTGCCTGTGAACTCCAAGTGTTTTGCTCCTGATTTATGTGGGTTTACACACTCCATCGTTCCATACACATTCCTTGTTTAATTCATCATCTTATTGAATACCCCACACATAACAATTTGTTGTGCTATTTCATATGAAAATGCTGTTTTCAACAAAGCACTCTTTTTTAAATTGTCTTCCTCTGGGATATTAAAATTTTAGCTTGGCAAATAGACAAGGTGAATAAATGAAGCAATTAAACAGATTTTATGTGAAACTTATACACTAAAAGCTGAGTGGAAATACCTTATAGAAAATTTTAAAGGTGAGGCCCCATCTCTCTGCTGAGAGTTATTTCTGCTGAGTTTTGAAAACTAGGTATTGTCAGCTGTAGAAGCTAGAAGAAATGTCTTAGTTAGGACAATGAAATCCTTTAGTTCTTGGGGTGGTGGTTGATCCAAGAATGTCCTTGCAACAGAAAGGAACTCATTGTAGCTTAATGTAAAGGATCAATTTGGAGACAAGGAACCAATGGCAGTAAAGCTGCTGGGAGAATCATTCCTTTAAATGTGCCACTAGCACATTGTCTATGTTCCAGTGGGTGACTGGGTATGCATAAACTCATGGGAGAAGCACACAATAACTTAGAGTGGTATCAACAATAAAGCACAAAGGGAAGAGAAGAGAAGGGTGGAGAAGTGGGGAGGGGAGAGGAGGGGAGAGGAGGCAGGAGAGGAGAAGAGAAGAGAAGAGAAGAGAGGGGAGGGAAGGGGAGGAGAGGAGAGGAGAAGCAAAGAGAAGAGAAGAGATAAGACGAGAGGAGACAAGAAGAGAAGAGAAGAGAAGAGAAGAGAAGAGAAGAGAAGAGAAGAGAAGAGAAGAGAAGAGAAGAGAAGAGAAGAGAAGAGAAGAGAGAAAAGAGAAGAGAAGAGAAGGAAGAGGAGAGAAGATGAGAGTGGGCCATTTGGGAGGAAGTTTAAGGAGTGTCAGAGAGTGTGTATGATCATTTTTAGTTACATACACAATGGAATTCAAAAGAATATGCAAAATAAATATTCATAACAACTTGTAAAAAGGTTAAATGTGTGAAAACTAAGTTGGAAGCACAATGTCATTTTTATCTTGAAAAATAATGAGTAACACAATATAAAATAACATATTGAAAACTTATTCTAGAGCTGAGGAAATGACTCGAGGGTGAAGCCCCCACATCACAGGCATGAGGACTTGCATTTGGGTTCCCAGCATCCATGCACATGTCCAAAGTGGTATACCCTGCACCTGTGACCCCAGTGCTGAGCTGTGCATGGAGGTTGAGTAGGCAGAATCACATGGATCCCTAGAGCACGTGGGCCATCCAACTTAGGCAAAAATATGTGTTCTAGGTCCAATGAGAGATTCTATTTCAACGAATATTGTGGGGGAAATCAAGTAAGACACCCAGTGTCAGCCTCCGGCCTTCACATTCTCAAATTTAGAGATGAATGGACATGTACACTTGTTCACCCACTCACAAGAAAATGCACATATACAACACAAACACAGACATGTACATGTACACATTCATGCCAAGATGGTTCTGGCCATTTTACAGATAGTATGTTGGGGAAAAGAAAGATTTAAAAAAATTAATCATTTGATGACTGTTTTACTGTAAAACAATATTTAAATAATTATTCTTGGATATATAGTGATGTGCCCCTATATGTGACATACATTCACATGTAAGAAGTCATAGGCAAGATCAAGAGACATCATAGACACATTTATGGAAAATTTCAGCCCTGAAGCACTATAAGCAACATAAGGAACGCTTAGATTTTTATTGTCTTGCTCTTTAATGGTTGTTGATCTGTGTGATCCATTGATCTCATAATTTCAAATATTACATAGTTTTGTTTGACTCAGTATTTACCACATACAAAATATCACAGAAATTGATCCATTCTAGACCTAGTCATAACATATGAATTGATAATATAAAAAAAATTCCATGAAGTTATGCTATTACTATCATGTAAATTGTTTTTAATGTTATGTAATAATTATATTTTAAAATCATTTGAAAATATTAGAATACTATTTTATACTCAACTTATTATTTGGATCATATTTGGAACTTTTGAGAACCTGTTTCTTAGTTTCAATATCATGCCCATAAAATTGAGCTGAAAAAGAATAAGAATTTATTGCTGATTTCGTTCTCCATTAAGTAAATTTGGATGAAAAATATTGTTAATGACCATTGAAATAATGACTGCGAGTACTCCTTAAATACAGTAGTTTGGATCATGTATAAATTCTTGAAAGTCCAGCTCAAGGATTTGCTACAGGCTGTCTCTGTAGGTTAAGCAATTGGAACTATAATTATTTTTCAGCTTATATTCTTCTTACATATATGTCTTGTACATTTTGGAAGTACACACAACAGGAATTCTTATGGCACAACTTAAAATCTATTTTTGTAATTAGCCACTGTATTTCCGAGTGGAAAAAATATTCTTAGGTAAATTTGTGCAGCACTTTAAATTTTTAGAGGGAAATGTCATGAATTTGCATAAGTGTTACTCAGAATGCTGTCCTTAAAGACATTTTTTGAAATCATGATGTAGGTAAATTTAGTCTTTGTGTGTCGATCATTTGCCCATCTTCCTTAGCAAGTAACCATTTTCATGTAAATTACCTGTTAAAGGCGTTACTCCTTTATTTTGCAGATTGTTGCCTTGCGTGAGCAAAATGTTCATATTCAGAGAAAAATGGCATCAAGTGAGGGATCCACAGAGTCAGAACATCTTGAAGGGATGGAACCTGGCCAGAAAGTTCATGAAAAGGTATGATACACATGACCCGCTTTTAAATGGAAATGTTTACTGGCTGTTTCATTTGATAGAAATATCAAAATAAAACCATATACTGAATAAATTATGATATGTGTTGAGTTTTTTGTTTGTTTTTGCTTGTTTGTTTGTTTTGTTTTGTTTGTTTGTTTTTGTTTGTTTGAAAGAGGGTTTCTCTGTATACCTTTGGTGCCTGTCCTGGATCTCCCTCTGTAGACCAGGCTGGCCTCGAACTCACAGAGATCTGCTTGGCTCTGCCTCCTGAGTGCTGGGATTAAAGGCATGCACCACTACTGCTCGGCGTGTGTTGAGTTTTTTTTTTTTTTTTTTAATCAAAATTTCAGTGTTTTTTTTTTCACTTATTACTTTCAATTTGTTAGTTTTAAAGTTTAATGTGTTTGTCTTGCATGTAGTTATGCATAGATACGTGACATTTTATTAATGGCTGTTAATTTGATTATATATACAATTTAATTTATATATTAACATATATAAAATATATAATTTAAACTCAATATAAAATGTTTTGTATGGTACTGTCTTAAAGGTACTATTTCTGAGTTATTCCATCTATAGGTGTTATTTCATACAGTGTATTAATGAAAAAAATGTTGTTGATAATCTTTTTTTTTTAATTAGCACTTAAGTTCTTTGCCTTTTCTTAAAGATCTCAGTCTTAGTTCTGATAATGAAATATTGTGAAGCCCAGTATATGAAACCATTGGACTTTTACCAGTTTTATTCCTTCATTGATTCATTTATTCATTCACCTTTATAAAGAAACCATTTTTCTTTGCAATGTAGTTTAGACACGGGCAAAGGATAGAAGTGGTCTGCTTAGCCACTTCCAAAAGACAGTGTCTGTTTTTCTAATGTAAGATGAGGAACATAAACTATAAGTGGGTCTTAAATTAGATGAAAAATGACTTAAATATTTGCATAAACTGAGCTTAACACTTAAGAGACTCTGCTTGTTTGCCTTTAATACTTCATATTTTTGGACACCTAATCTCCTTAGGCATTAAGAACCCGTGAATCAAGTAGCTGAAGTGGTGTAATTGGAAGTGTGAAGAGGTTCTACAACCCAGAGATTAGGAAGCAGGCAATGGATGACAAAGGCAATAGCATAAGGTTCCTGATGAGTGTGAAACAGGTACTTCCTCAGTGAGGATGTTGAAACAGACGGAGGTGCCAAGGAAACTAAGTAACCCAGATGAGTTTCCAGGGACAACCTTCAGGTCTGATGGCCAACAACTGGACAGATCTTTATGTAAAACCACTATTTTGGACATATCCCTCCTATTTTATTGAAATCTTAAGCTGGATGTTCATAATAAAGAATTTATGATGATTTCATAAGCTGTGTGTGAGATTTAAATAAAAAAAAACCTTATCTTTCTCTCAGCTAAGTCAGTAGGGGTACCATCAATCTCTTTAGGACAAGGTATTTGAATTCAGAAAAACGTTGAGGAAAGGAACATAAATTTTGCCATTGACATAATTTAAATGATGTCATCAGTAATAGATTTTCCTCAAGCAATTGTAAAAGCACACAGATTTGGTTATGAAGATTGAATGTACAGTACAGTTTTGTACTTAGGTATCTATAATAGCAAAAATATATAACATTTGTGCTCCTGTACTCCAAGATGAAAGAAATACATGAAATATGTTTTTTTAGGAAGAAATAAATCAAATACTTGTATATTTTTAACACACGTATATTCATATACATATGTATCTAAATTCATCTACTGCTATGCAACAGCAAATGATTCCATTTAATGACAGATGACATAAAGAATAATATATGTCAGCTATAATATGTAGTAAGTATATCACCTAGTATGTAACTAATCTGTGGTTCTCAGGTGACAATATTGCCTTGTGATATATTATTCATAACTCATAAGACTTTTTCATTTTAGGCAACACATGGCTCCATATTTTTTTCTACTCAAATTACAGCTTCTAAGTTTGACAGCCATTGGAAGATTTTAAGATAGTTCCTATCAGAATAATTCTCAAGTTGCATCTTCAGAACTAGGAGAAGGTCTAATTCTGTATATTGGTTTTGGTCTCTAACTGATCTCATAGCTACAGGTATACATATGGAAGATTCTGAGAGGCTGATAACTTGAAAACTTTTGCACTTTTGTTCATTCTTTTGGCAAGAATATAAATAAAACATTTTAAACATTGTGATCATGGATATTCTTTTTTTTAAATTGCTGACAATTGTAGAATTATGTCTGTGTGCTAGAGATTGACAGTATATTATTATTGTTTAAATTACCACACAAATAGCCTCCAGTATGAGCCATGTGCTGGATAGTTTTATATCAACTTGAAACAAGCTAAAGTCATCTGAGAGAAAAGAACCTCAATGTTAAAAATGTCTCCATAAGATCAGGCTATAGGCAAGCCTGTAGGGCATTTTCTTTTCTTTTTTTTTTTTCTTTTTTTTTTTTTTTTTTTTTTTTTTTGGTTTTTTCGAGACAGGATTTCTCTGTGTAGCTTTGCACCTTTCCTGGGACTCACTTGGTAGCCCAGGCTGGCCTCGAACTCACAGAGATCCGCCTGCCTCTGCCTCCCAAGTTCTGGGATTAAAGGCGTGCGCCACCACCGCCTGGCCGTAGGGCATTTTCTTAATTAGTGATTGATGAGGGATGGCCCAGCCCATTGTGGGTGGTGCTGTCCCTGGACTAGTGATCCTGAGTTCTATAAGAAGGCCTTGATGAGCAAGCCAGTAGGCACCACTCCTCCCCAATGGCCTCTGAATTAGCTCCTTCCTCCAGGATCCATCCATGCTTGACTTTCTGTCCTGACTTCCTTCAGTGGTGGACTACTATGTGGATGTGTAAGCAAAATAAATCCTTTTCTTCCCAGCTTTCATTTGTTCACGATGTTCCACACAGCAGTAGTAACCCTAACTAGGGGAGTATTGCTGTGACAGACCTGACAATGTGGTTTTGGACAGATTCATGAAGTACTTGAAACTTGGGTCTGGAAAAGCCATTTAAATCTTGGTGATCTATTCCGTGGGAACTTGGAAGACAAAAATGTTGAGAGAAACACAGACAATATAGGCCTGTCTGTGGAGTTTCGGTGGGAAGCAAAGACTCCACAGGGCCTTTTGTGTGAAGAATCTGTGGTGTCTGGTCAGCTGGAGATGAAAAATAGGCTGTAGTTATCAAGAGACCAGAACCACTGAAGTGAAACCTTTGCTTCACTAGGACAATTGATGCCGGTCAGCTGGAACTGAGAAATTAATGGTGATTAAGAAGAGACCAGCATCACTATGGTGAAATCTTCTGGGAAGTGTTTCCTTGGCATCAGCACAATCTCCCAGGAGGTAGAGACGTTGAAGGCATTGAAGAGGTCAGCTGAGGCTTGGCACAGTAACAGAGCAGGAGAGGCCATTGATGACGGTCAATCAGAAGTAGTAGTGGAAGGCTGTATTGAAGGTGTCATGGAGAAAGTTGAGGCTTTGTACCTTGAAGAGAGCCCAGGAGAGGCTATTGGTGAATGTGCAACACGGTTACTGGAGAGACCTCAGCATTTTGGAGATGTCAGTACCATGAGATGACCACCAAGAGTAGCAACAGGGATGGAGTGAACAGGAGATGACCACCAACAACAACATCAGCAGGTGTGGAGTGGAACTGGCCTGAGCCTAGAAGACAAGCTCTGTGTGTGTTGCAAAGGGAAAAGCTTGAGAAGTGACCTAAGACACTTGGAGAAGCCCAGAAGGTTGTCAGTAAATCCCAGATACTGGACATTGAATGATTTATAACATTGAATTGGTTTTGACTTTGATCTGATGGTGACTGTGTCCTCATTCTTCCCTCTTGAAATGATTTATTTTTGACTTTATAGGAGTTGAAATACGTTCAATTTTAAAGGAGACTTTGAACTTTAAAAGGGACTTTGGACTTGTTTAAAGA